>NW_006285234.1:667058-699435 GCF_000327345.1 Myotis davidii | reverse complement strand
GTAATCGAACCCGGGGCCCTTCAGTCCCCAGGCCACCGCTCTATCCAGTGAGCCAAAGCGGCTAGGGCGGCTCTGTTATTCTTGGATTTATCTTTACAGTTTTACTGCTTTTTGGAGATATTTCTCAAATCTATTTTGGCTCAAAAACATCTCTTCCTTCAATTCATCCACTGAACTATTTTTCCTAAGAAAAAAATTCATGTCCCAGCCTCAGAACATGGTTTTCCTCCTCTCCCTCCTTGAATTTTTTTCATGAGATTAGCTATGATCTTAGCTGTCTTCTTTCACCGCTAGTACCTGTATGTCACTGAGAGAGAGAGAGAGAGAGAGAGAGAGAGAGAGAGAGAGAGATAGATATAGATATATCTACACACACACACACACAGCTTTATAGATATTCTTTAAAGACTTTCACATTATTAAAGAGAGTAAGTTTGAAACCATACTATAGCTCTTATATATTTTGTTTTCCTTTGAAGGTTTATTGGGCAGTTACTGTATTTTTTATGTAATCTATATTTTTAATATGACAGATTCAGGTTTTGGGGTCATATCCTTTCTTTATAATAAAAGGGTAATCTGCAAGTTGAACCTAACAGGGGAACGACCGGTTGCTATGATGTGTACTGACCATCAGGGGGCAGACATTCTACGCAGGAGCTGCCCCCTGATGGTCAGTGCACTCCCACAGGGGGAGCTCTGCTGAGCCAGAAGCTGGGCTGATGACTGCAAACGCAGTGCTGGTGGCAGGGAGCCTCTCCTGCCTCCTTGGCAGCACTAAGGCTGTCTGGAGTGGGCCTAAGCCATCAGTCAGACATCCCCTGAGGGCTTCCGGGCTGCCAGAGGGATGTCGATTGCCAGTTTAGGCCCTATCCCCTGGGGAGTGGGCCTAAGCTCGCAGGTGGACATCCCCTGAGGGGTCCTGGACTACGAGAGGGCGCAGGCTGGGCTGAAGGACCCCTTCGCCCTGAGTGCATGAATTTTCTTGCACCAGGCCTCTAGTGAACTTCATAATATCACATTTAGCAAAGTGTTCATAGAAGAAATAAACCAAAACATCAGCTATTAGGGTGGTTGTGATACACATAAGTATTTGAGTGCTTACTAGTAGTAAGAGTGATATTGAGGAAGAAACAGGAAAAGGAACAGTCTTTACTCTCTCCCTACTCTTGATTGCAAAGCATTATATTTTTTCCTTTATTCAACTTCCCTGCACTTGTGTACATGTTTGTTTTTCCTAGTAGGTTATATTGTAATGGAAGACTTAATTCATCTATCCCCCCCTCCCCTACCACCACCCCAAGCACCTAGCAAGTGTTCATTGAACACATTTCAATAATTCAGGAGAAGGAGGTGATTTAATGATTTGCCATACTTAAACTAAGTGATGAATATGCATTGTAAACCACCAATGTTAATGAAAAAAATTCAGGTAATCAGGTTATCTCAATGTGTTGAATGGTGACTTGAAAAAAGATAGTCTGTGTTCTAATTCCCAGGAATTGTGAATGTGATCTTATTAGGAAAAAGAGTCTTTACAGATGAAATTAAGGATCATGGGATAAAGAGACCATCCTAGATGATCCATGTATGGCTGCTGCACTGTCCAGAAAACAGCTGAGCCTGGGAGCTGAGGGTCAATGAGGGGAGGTGCTGCTTTTACAACCTCCTGATTTTTTGCATAATCTGCTAAAACCCTATATTCATTGTCTTTTGGATTTTAATCCCTGTAGGGAAGCAAGGTAACTTAGACAATATCTTAGACAACAGAGACTGTTTCAAGATAACATTTGAACATATTTATGATAATGCAATAGAGAAGGAAATCAATAGGGAAGGAAGTATTTGCATATAGATATGTTTCTTAGAGGAAGTAAGTCTTGAGCTATACTGTGGGGGAAAAATAGAGGGTTTCAACAACTGACAAAAGGAAAAGAATATATTTTAGGTGGCAGCACAGAAGAGATGAAACGTAGTGTTGCTTGAAGAGAAGATCAAGAGAACTATGTTGAATGCTTACTGTGGTGTTCCGTTGCCACCAAAGGAATTGGTGTTTATTAATCTAGGCATCCACTGTGGTTTAGTGAGCAAGGTAGTGAAGCCACAAGGCTTTAAGGAATTATCACTGGTGGAGGTAGATAATGTTGTGGGTCTCCTACCACAATTAAGTCTCTTCCTTCAGTAAATCTAAGTTCCTTATCCTTGCATTTCATGCATAATTCAGTCCCTCCTGTGGACTATCCCTCTATGTAGTTTGGATTCCTCCTAACTCCAAAAGGCCCTCAAGGGAAATATATTACAAGCACCTACCATTAGGCCTGGCTTCCTGTAGGTACACCAGTACTTCTTCTCTCAAACTAAACTGAGTTTCAGAAGTGACTCCTGTGGAAGATGAAAGACCCAAACACCAGCCCTCACAGCTGTTTTTTTCATGACTGAGAACTGACCAGAAGGGTTTTTCAATGATTTTGCTTGGGGTAAACCATGACCATGGTGCCTAACTCAGGAAGACACTTACATTTCCATTTTCTGTACATGGTTAGGCTAAGTGGAAAGCATGAGGATGTCTTCATTGAGTCAATCGAAGGTTCAGAGGAAACGTGTGGATAAAGGACAAGGAACTGCCAGTGCTTGTTGAGGACCTGATCTATACACTGTATTTGAGACCAGATGCTAGAGAAGTGTTTTCCTGACTAGGATATTGCTGAGCCTGTATTCTGTTTACTTTCTTCTAGGTGTGTAATAGGCCAGGGTGAAGGAAGGAAGGAACCTTGGACCAAAGATTTACAGGAGTTGGTGGGAAACATGCCAGTTGCAGTGCTCTCTGGGAGAGGTGAACGGGGGAGGCCATGTTAGAGCAGGGTTGGAAGGAGAGGGAGCATAATGTAGCAGTCAGCTTGTGTGCTGTGTTTGCTTTGCAAGCTAGTGAATGTAGTTTACTGTAAAAGACATTTGTTATGGTGGATGAGTAAAACAGCTCCTGCCTTTAAGGTTGTGGACGAGAGACAGGAAATGCATTTAATATTTAATATCTGTGCTCTAAGTTGTATTTCTTGTTTTTTTTAAAATGTGTCTTAGCAATTTACAAGTACCATCTCCACAGCCAATAGTGCTAGCTTTATATTTTCCCTTCTTATCGTGGCTACCTCTTCATACTTATTACTAATTCAGACACATTGCCTAGCAACAGGTTCCCAAATATCTGGACATATTTAATCTTTTAGAAAAAATGAAGAATTGAAAACTGATTAAATTTGATGCCAGCAATTCCATATTTCGCCTGTCACTGTCCATGCTGGGTATTGATTGATATCTGAGCCTCTTTGCCTTCCTAGTTGGAAACTTTAGATCTAAACTTTTGATTTTAGATCTGGGTTTAACTTATCTGTGTACTGAGTGACTTGAAGAGCAACCTGTCTGAACATATGAAAATTTGTGTCTTATTCTGAAAAATTCTGTCTTCATCATAGCCCTCTATCTTTCTGTCATAGGAGGCAATCCAGGCTTGATTCTCAGTGTGATAAAATGACTACACACTTTTCTACCTATCCCCTTGGTCTTATCCTAAAACTGGACTTAGAAGATACTTAGTTTAGAGTATTTATTTACCTTTTAAAGGATAAGCAGATTTTACTTACATACCTCAGTGAATTACACATGTAATATGATTCAACAAAATAAAATATTAACACTCTATAGTTAGGAAGGAGTATTTTGAATCTCATAAAATGCTTTCTTAATTTAATGGTAAAGTAATCAAATATGTATATATACACAGGAATCCAGGAAGTGATGGTATAATAGGATGTTACATTTGTTAAATTATCCTGGATTATAGTCATGAATACTTCAACATTTACACCTCTGTTTGCTACTTGAATAGTTAGCATGGTGGTGCATGCAGGCAGGCTAAATAGCCAACTCAGATGGTGGATAAAGAAAAATTGAGTTTATTTAAGGAATGGGATATCCAAAGGGAAGGGCTGCACAGCATTGAGCCAAGGGGACATTGGGTCGATGATGGCAGCACCCAGGAGCTGGAGTTTCATCCTTATATACAGTCACTGGCGGGAGGCTTTTGTCTAATATTCACTTGTGAAAATTCATCAACCAAATACACCTTTTATTTTGTTTTTTTATTTTTTTTGTTTTAAATATTTTGTCAGTCTACCAGTACACTTTTTATTTTTTGACAGTTGTGTGTGTGTGTGCGTGTGCGTGTGTGCGCGCACTTTACTTAATATGAACCTAATGCTATGCCTATGCTGGTGTTATTGATCTCAAAATAGTTGGATAAATAGTTTACATTTACTTATATTAAGTTACTTTTAGTATTGAATGAGAAGAGTGATTTGAAATAATCCAGAGGGAAAAAACCAATTTAATTTGATTCAATTAGCTTTTAATCAAATAATTGATTAAGAATATTCCCAGATCACCCTAGCTGGTTTGCTCAGTGGATAGAGCCTTGGCCTGCAGAGTGAAGAGTTTTGGGTTTGATTCTGGTCAAGGGCACATATCCGGGTTGCAGGCTTAGTTGGTCCCTGGTGGGGTACGTGCAGGAGGCAGCCAATCAGTGATTCTCTCACATCATTGATGTTTCTATCTCTCTCTCCCTCTCCTTTCCTCTCTGAAATCAGTAAAACTATATTTTTTAAAAAAAGAATATTCCCAGATCAGAAGAGAGATCTTTTCATGCAAAGATTCATTAACTACAAATAAAAAAGAATTCCCAAAGTGATTAAGAATAAATTAAAACAACATTGTTTGATAAGTTTTAGAGAAAGGAAAAACACTTTCACAGAAGAGAAAAATAATTCAGAGTAATCTTGTTGAGACAGTAGACATACATTCTTAGTTTTTAATTGCAATTTGATTTATATTGTGTATAGAACTTATCAATGGAATAAATATTTGCTATGCAAAATGAAGCAGATCACATTGAAATGAATGAGTTATAAATTAATCCTAAGAAATTTGATGGAAAAATAATTAGCAGTTAGACTTGAAGATATGGGAGCGATATGACAAAGCCAGAGTAACTAAGTAATAAAATAAACAGCAGTAGAACATTTACTAAAATAATTACCTGCATATAATGCTTTTTGGAGAAATAAAGCAAAGAAAACAAAACGTCAAACACCTTCATTTAATATATGTTCAAGTCTTAAAACCTTAAAATCTGGATGAAAGGTGATAAACACTTATAAACTATGCCTTAAGAAGTGTTATTAAAAAGCAAGCAACTTCTGAAAGAATTATATGGAAATTAAAATAAAAACTCCTTGAGAAGTCCCTTCATATCTCTCAGAAATGCACATATACAAGTGAAGTGTGTCTGAAATAATAGAGAAAATACTTAAAGGGCCATGACTATTTGTTAGAATAGATACAGTATATTTCAAATTTCCTGTGTGTAGGACTACCTAACACTGCAAGATCCCCTTTGTCTGCTTGTGTGCGATAAGGTTCACATGAAAACAATCAAGACCTTTGTTTAGTAGCTCTACAAAATAAAATGACCAGGTTTTTCTTGGATCTTTTACACCAAGCATGTCAAATCCACTGCCCGCGGGCCGCATGCAGCCCACAATGAATATTTTTGTGGCCCAGCCAATATAAGGGTATGTAAGAAACGTTTTAATAAGAATTTCATAACACCCTAACTGGTTTGGCTCAGTGGATAGAGCATTGGCCTGTGGACTGGAAGGTCCCAGGTTCGATTCTGGTCAAGGGCATGTACCTTGGTTGCGGTCACATCCTCAGTAGGGGTTGTGCAGGAGGCAGCTGATCAATTTTCTCTCTCATCGATGTTTCTAACTCTCTATTCCTCTCTTCCTCTCTTTAAAAAATCAATAAAAAAAAATTTTGTGACTTAATTTTTACAATATCCTGTTATACACAATCTATCTATAATAATAAAAGCATAATATGCTAATTAGACCAGATGTCCTTCTGGATGACCTTCTGGATGAAGCCGGGGCTGCGAGGGAAGCCCGAGTCCCGGGTGCCAGAGGGAAACCAGTGCCAGCAGCCAGCGGAAGGAAGGCCTACTCTACACGAATTTTGTGCATCGGGCCTCTAGTTATTTATAACGAACTACAACGTTTGCTAATGACTGATTACTATAATCATGTTGCATTCATTTCCCTTACACACCTTACATGCAGCCGCACCATTTCTCGCCACTAATATTAGCAGTGAATAGTTTAGCGACCAATTGCCACATCATTAGTCTCGTACTGACTTGTTTGATGTGTGCAACAGGAAATATTTTGCTTTCCAAATCTGGCTGAATACACAGATTCCTGCTCTCCACGTCCAGCCTATTGCATTAAAGAAAAAAATCTCTGTGATGGTTTTAATTATCAGTAGAGTTGGGATAACTAGGTTAGTGAGTACTGAGAATATCCATGGGTTGACTCTCATGCATCCTACTCTGTAAGGGTTAATGAGATTGCATACTGGTGATCTCATGATTGTTTTCAATGCCTCACTCCGAAATAATGAGAAACGGGGGACTCTCAGATCCCATGGTCAGGCCATTTGGAGGAATATTTTGGTCTTTCTGGGCTCCTAGAAATATAACAACCTCATTGAGGACAAGAAATATATCTTTTTCAACTCTACCTGTGGTGCTCACCAGGGTGCCTAGTGTGAATACAAGATAGTAAATATACTGAATTTGATGCATTATGCAGGCTTTATGGGTGCTACCCAATGCTAAATTCCAGCAGAGACCTTGATTTGTTAGAAGTTATCATTGCTGATAAGGTGCCCATGATGTAGGAATTAGATTTAAAAGAAAACCATCTATGCTGTAAGAGCATGGGTTGAATTTGAACCCAGAGATGACTATTTCTAGTATGCCCTCACTGGAACATACAAACTTGGCCCCATTTTGGGTGGGGTAATGGTTTCACAGGGGAAGAGAGAAGTAGAAATGTCAGATATAGGAAAACAGGAAAATACAATGACTTATTCAGCTTTCCTAGTATATTGATCCTGGGTGGGTAGCAAGCAATGGCTAATATCCCCAATCCAGGAGAAGTTCAAACATATCTTTAAGTAGAATCAAATAGGAGATTTCTATTTGTTGGTTTAAAACAAAGACCTTTTCTGTTTAACTTTTATTAAAGGAAAACAAATTCATCTGAGAGAGGACTATCACAGAAATAATCACAAAGTAAATTTCACAAGGAAAGGTGTTAATCTTGAAATGTCTTTTATTTATTTGTTCAAAAAGAATTACATTTTATAGCTCAGCTCCATGAGGAATTCCACTGTGATTTGTTTTAATATGCTTAAATTAAAGAATTGTTAATGTTGTGAATAGTTTTTAATTGGGACCTTATTAAATAGTCTATAAACAGAACACTTTCAGTTGAAGAGCGTTTGAAAACACTGTTATATAAAGATGTAGTAAAAAGATGCATATAAATTTTTGTTCTTCACCAAAGTAATTTTGGGACTCTATACCTTTGTGCACACAAACGATAAGTTCTGGTCTTATAGCGGTCCATGTTCTTTGCACCTTGCAGCATATGGCAAGACATCTGATTTAGAGTTGAAGAGCATTACGTTTTAGATAGGTAGTCCATTATATAAACACATTGTTTTGGCAAATTTCATACTGCCTTGTTATTCTGGCACCTGCTGTTCAGAGAAAGAGGAAGCCTGAAGGAAATAAAACTCAGCACAAAATAGAGCAGCACTTTTGAAGTCGTGATTGCTGAGATGGAAAAAGAGAAGACACAAATTGAAAGACAAGGAGTATTAAAGGTGGGGGAAGAGCTTGTTTTTAATAGAATATTATTATATGTAACTGAGAAAAATGAATAAGGTGAAGTGTAATTTGAGAGGAAAAACTTGCAGGTTTTAATTGATTTTAGCTCTCAGACCCTTACAGCCAGAATGGATTTTGTAGAATCCCAGTCTTGTCATTTTATAATTAAGGAAAGTAAAGCTCAAGAGGTTGGCGCATGAAATTCACATGAGCCACATGATTGCTCATAGGATTCTCTCTAGAACTATCATTTCTTTTATAAATTAAACTAGAGGTCTGGTGCACAAAATTCATGCATGGGTGGGGTCCCTAGGCTTGGCCAGTGATCAGGGCTGATCAGGGCCTTCTGGCTGCTGGCTGGGGCCTTCCTTTCTGCCAGCTGCTGGCTGCCGGATGGGGGGAGGGACCCGTCCATGGGAGGTTGGCTGTGGGAGTGCACTGACCACCAGGGGGAAGCTCCTGTGTTGAGAGTCTGCCCCCTGGTGGTCAGTGCATGTCATAGCGACTGGTCATTTCCGGTCATTCCAGTGTTCTAGTTGTGTGTGTGTGTGTGTGTGTGTGTGTGTGTGTGTGTGTATCCATTTCATAAATAAAATGTCCACTTAATTTATTTTTTCATGGAGGACAAATGAAAGAATAGTATTCATAAAATGTCACATGTTGGAGGTCAGAGCTCTCTCATGAGCAACTAGAGGGCTCTGTATGCTGAGACCTTTAGCCGCTGGAAAGAGAGGCCTCTGTCCTGTGGCCACAGTCCTGGTAGCAGAGGACAAGAGGAACTGCTGGTCTACCCAGAGACTTCACTATTTCATTCCTCAGTCAACTTTCAGACAGAATCTAAGGTCTTTACTGGGCTGCTGGAGATTCTTGCTGTATAGACTGGTAGTGGAAAGCCTTCTGAAAACATTCTTGAGAGTTAGAGGTTGCAGTTTCTAAGTCCAGCATCCATCTATGGAACTCGTATTGAGTTCCTAGAGTCTTGGGGTTCTGCCTCGGGGCAGCCAGGTCACTGAGAAGAACAAAGGTTGAGTCAGAGCGTCCTGGGTTTGGATTTTGACTCTGCAAAGGGACCATCCTTGTGACCACAAACAGTCACTGAACCCTCTGGATCTCTGTTTATTATGAGGAAAAAGGACATATGGCATATACAATGCCCAGTAATGGCCTTCTCTGCCAAACACAGAGGAGTCAAACAGAAAATTTGCTTTAATTTCCCTCCTACTTCCTAAGGTGTGTCTATAACCAATGCAGAATCTGGTAGCATTACTTTTTCTTCGTTTACTTAATTTGCAGACTTGGAAGCAGGAGTACCCCAAATCCTCTTGAATCGCTTATATGATGAGATGATGAGCAATATCTTTAAAAATCAAAAACGTTACTATGAGTCACTGTATAAATACATTTTTATATTGGTTCTATTCCTGGCTTGATGCTGTTTTTAAGATATGTAATGGGCTACAACAAGTCAAGAATGGGTGATATATAGGCAGAGCTGCAGTATAGTCAACCTGAAGGTCAAAGCTCTGGGGAGGAGTGGACTTTACTGATTTTTTTCCAACTTTATTGATATGTACTTAATATAAAAAAGTTGCATGTATTTAAAGTGTACATTTTGATGAGTTTGCACATATGCATCACCACAAACAAGGTAATAAACATATCACCTCCAAAGGCATTCTTGTGTTTCCTCACTTGATTATTATATTATTTGTGATAAGAACACTTAGCATGAGATCTAGCCCATTATCAAGTTGTTAAGTGCACAACACTGTATTTACTGTTACCTATATGCTTTAAAGTTATAATTATGCAAAACAAGTAAGTGCTAGAAATCTGCTGTACAACATAGAATTGCATGATTTTTTGAAGGGTGGTTATTCAAGTGCAGTGTGCTTTGATTAGGTGGGTTGTTCCAAGTGTAATGTTCTGGGAGGAAAAAAATAGATTCATGGCCTCAGATTTAAAAAAAAGTCACAAACAAAAGATTGGCAAATATCTTAGATGAAAACAAAAATCAATTACAACAGACGAATATTGCGTGGAATACAAGTTATAGCAAAAGTAATATTTATAGTTTCATTTACCTCATAAATATGTGAAATATTTCTTAATATTTTTACAATTCCTTTCTATCAAAGGATTAAAAAATGCACTTTCACAGCCTCATTCATTGAGCATCTACAATATGGCAGGAACTATTTGACTATACAGTGAATAGAATTAGGGCTTTAAGTAAAACATTCTGGTGGGCAGGGGGAAACAGTAAACAAGCACATAATATGTTTTTAAGCACATAAGTTTTATACAGGCAGATAGAGAGAGGGATTAAGAGCAGTATAGGCGTCCTGGTCTGTTTGAGATAAGTTAATTGGGAAGGTCTCCCTAAGGACATTGGAGCAGAGACCTAAATTAAGTGAAGGATGGAGCCACATGGTGTTCTGAGGGAAGAGCATTCAGGTACAAGAAACAGGAAAAAAAGGCGTGTTTTTTTTGCAGATAGGAGGGATCATGTCATGTTCCCAGAACAGAAGGCCCAGTGGTCCAGAGAATGGAGAAGGTGAGAAGAAAAAAACAACCCCATAGGCCACGAGTTTTGCTCTGAATGTAATGGGAATGGGAAGCTCTGATGCTTAATTTTATGAGTCAACTTCTTAGTCTGTGGTGCCCAGTTGTTTGGTCAAACACCAGTCTAGACGTTGCTGTGAAAGTATTTTTTAGATGTTATTAACATTTAAATCAGTAGACTGATTAAAGCAGATTGCCCTCCATACTGTGGGTGGCCTCATCTAATCCGTTGAAAGCCACTAGAAAAAAGATTGAGGTCCCTGTGGAGGAAGGAATTCTTCCTCCAGCCTGGAACATAGAAATTCTGCCTGAGCTTCCAGCCTTTGGACTCAGGACTCTTTCGGGAGTTTCTAGCCTGCCAGCCTACCCTGCATATTTTGGATTTGCCAGCCTCTACCTCCACCCCCAACCCACTCCACCCCCATCCCACAATTGCATCAGCCAATTCCTTAAAATGAATATCTATCTATCTATCTATCTATCTATCATCATCAATCATCATCATCTATCTCCTATTGATTCTGTTTCTCTGGGGAACCCTGATTAATATAGAAGCCTTCAGGCTCATTTAAGCAAGGGCATGATATGATCTGATTTTTATTTCAGAAGATCACTCCTCTCTCTGAGAGAGAAAAGTGACTTTTGACAGCAAGAGGGAAGCAGAGAAACTAGCTAGAAGGCTGTTCTAGTCCTGTAGGTGGACCTGACAGCAGCCTGGAAGTGTACAGAGGTCACTGGATTTGAGAAATATTTCTCAGGATTTTCAGACAGATCAAATAAAGGGCGAGAGAGAAACAGATAAATCAAGGCTTAAATTTGGACCTGAGCAGCTGTCTGAAGGGTGTGCTATTTATAAAGACAGTTCTGGAAGCCTGGGTGAGGAGCAGGTGTGCAGAGATGGAAAAAGAGGGAGGAAAGATGTATTAAGGATCCAAAGTTTTATTTTGAGCACATTAATTTCATGTTGCCCATTTGCTGTCCAATTGGAGATGTCAGGTAGACTATTAGAATCAGGCACATGTTAACTACAGTGGTAGTTAAGGGCACAGTCTCTGGGCCAGAACATCTGGATTCAAATGACAAATCCAGTCTTCAGAGTAAACCTCACTGTCTTGGTCTTTTCATATGAAAAATGGGATGATAATACATACGCCTTGTGGAAGTGACACAAGGATTAAGTTAGCATACTTAAGCTCTTAGAATGTGGATGATCATAGAAAATGTAATATAAATGTTAGATATTATTATAACCAAAGTTTTATCTTTCTGGCCCATCAAATACATTGCTAGAATGAGACGGGGGCCTGGGGAATGTTTCCTAAGCATGCCTGCCTCGAATAGTTTTTAATTGCTAGCCCAAAGAGGTCAAACTACATACTGGAGTGGATGAAGCCAACTGTTTGGCTTCCCTTTGCCTGGACAATGAGCACTTTTGGAGTGCTTGAATAAAGTATACTTTCATAGCAGCTTGACTGATACATCCCCACTCCCTCAAATTATCTCCTTGCCTTTTCTGCTTTGTTTTCCTCCATTGTGCTTATCACCTTCTCATATACTATGTATGAAATGCTTGCTTGCTTATTTATTTATTTATTTATTTTCTGTTTCCTCTTAGTAGAATGTAAGCTCTAGGAGGGCAGAGATTTTTGACTATTTTGTTTACTGTTAGCATGCCTGACTTAGTCAATATAGGAGAAATAAATGCTATTGCCTAGTGCTTATTGTTCCCATTCTGTTTTTTAAAAATTCTATTTCTTCAAATATTTTTCCATTTGAAAACCATATCCAAAAGAAGGTTGGACATTAATATGATTCTCTGGGCCTTTCTGACTTGTGCAGAATGTCAATTTTCATTGAGTCAAATCTCATCTATGAAGTGGAATTTCAGAGGAAGCTTCTGATGGCAGTTTCAATTTTGACTTTGGAAATAAATTCTGGAATTGACATATGGTCTCCTGAAAGTGATGGTACTTTTTTTGCTGTTGGCTGTCCACTCCATTTCCCTGCCAGTCTATATGTGGGCAGTATTCCACTCCAAGTGCAGTCTTATCACAGATTTTTGCTCAGCAGTACTTGTCCATGAGACACACTGAGGGCTGTGCAGGGTGGAGGTTGATACATGGCCCAGTCAATCTATGACTTATGAGATCTATTGCAAATCCAAGGCACTGTATTGATTCTGCGGAATGGACTGGAAACTGACCTTCATCTCACAGAACCCTCTAACTTGCTCCTTGTTTGTTTATTCCCAACAGAGCACTTGCATCATGCAGCTTTGTTCCAAAATCATTAACTTTTATTTCCCTTTACATTCCATCATGATTTTTACCCTACATATGTAGAGTGGACAAATTATTGTCATTATTTAGCACAAAGCATAGGTCCTGTTTCAATGTGAGCTTTTAGAGCAATGGTTCTCAACCTTCTGGCCCTTTAAATACAGTTCTTTATGTTGTGACCCAACCATAAAATTATTTTCGTTGCTACTTCATAACTGTAATGTTGCTACTGTTATGAATCGTAATGTAAATATCTGATATGCAGGATGGTCTTAGGCGACCCCTGTGAAAGGGTCGTTCGACTGCCAAAGGGGTCGTGACCCATACGTTGAGAACCACTGTTTTAGAGGCAGTTAATTTTATCTTCTCTCAATGCATGGTTTTATTTTATTTTATTTATTTTTTAAAAAAATATATTTTATTGATTTTTTACAGAGAGGAAGGGAGAGAGATAGAGAGTTAGAAACATCGATGAGAGAGAAACATCGATCAGCTGCCTCCTGCACATCTACTGGGGATGTGCCCGCAACCCAGGTACATGCCCTTGACTGGAATCGAACCCGGGACCCCTCAGTCCGCAGGCCGACGCTCTATCCACTGAGCCAAACCGGTTTTGGCAATGCATGGTTTTAGTACATAGCTATTAGTTCCTTGGACGTGCAGACATTGTGTCAAAATGAATTAGATTTGATCCTTGCACTACTTGTGCTAGCACTTACTATCACACTTAGCATATTGTATTGCAAGTAGTATTTAAAAATGTTCAGTCATCTTGATCAGATTAATCTTACTATTAGAGATGTTGTCTGATTTCTCATTGTGATTTTTACCAACCAGCACATTATGGCACATAGTTGGAATTCAACAAATGATGCTTTCTTTAAGTGAGTTAAATATTCATTTCTGAGGCTATATGAGAAGAGGATTGACAGTCTGCTGCTCTCAGGCCTTCCTTTTATCTACAGAATGAATGATAGGCTGAAACAGGAATTCCCTCATCAGCCATTCTCTTTGTTCTTAAGGTAGGTGTATAATGGACTTCAAGATACCACCTGGAAAAAATAACCTGTTTTTGGATTATGTTATGATCCTTTGTGCCTTTGAATTCCAAGCATGTTTTATGTAATTGGAGGATGGTCATTTCATTCTAGTAACTAAAATAGGGCAGAGTAGCTGAGAGGAAGCTTTAATTCTTCTACTAGAGAATGCTCATTGTACAGGTAAGTAGTGGGATTGAGAATTTAGGGACTTACTCCAGGCCACAGAGCCATCAGTTCATGTGGGAAGGGAATTCATGGTTCCTAAGCTCCACTGGAGCTTGGTTTGGGGAAAGTGACTTGATTTCCTGGGCAAGGCAGAACATTCTAAACAACTTGCATTCTCTCTCTTTCATATCTATGAGAGAGAGAGAAAGAAAGAGAGAGAGAGAGAGAGAGAGAGAGAGAGAGAGAGAGATCGGTTGCCTCCTGCAACCTGGGTATGTGCCCTGATCAGGAATGGAACCCGCCACCTTTTGGCATAGGGGACAACACGCCAACCAACTGAGCCACACCTGCAAGAGCACTTGCATTCTTTTTCAGAGATGACTTGATACTCACAATGAAGCCAGCCAGGCAGGGATATTAGTCTATGAGTTTGATGTCTGTAAAAGACATGCTGAGTCACTTCCTTGTGCCTATGGATACCCAGGATTGTCCTGTGATCACCGAGGACTTTGCTGTTGCTGTGTTCAATTCACCTGAGGGAAAGAAAATTGAACTGAGCAACAGAAGATATGTGGACAATAAAAAAAATCAAATGAACATTTTACCCCCCGGAGGTGAAAAGGAAAGAGAAGGATTCAAATAAAACTTTAAAGAATAATGATTCATTCACAATAAATGTCATATTCCTTGCCTTGGCTCTGTGATGTCATTACTATTATTTATGTAATATTCCATCCTGTGCAACTCACTCTACTGATGCTGCATCGAAGGGCAGGGAGCCTCATAACCATTGTTACACATCGATATAGCCATTTTCTCGGCACAAATAAGTGAGCTTATTATATACTGTTTGAAATGGTAAGTGCTAGGGGGAAAATAAAGAAGGGAAGGAGGAGAGGTAATCTTGGTGACAGCTGGACCTTAGACAGTCATAAGACCATCTTATTAAATGTGCTTCCCAGGTTTGCAAGTTCTATCCTAAATTACACCATATGGAACAGATGTGGGCACTAAGAAAATAGGATCACAGTCATGGAGACGAGGCATTTGCCCCTTTTACATGCACTTACTCTTATGCAGATGGCTCAAAAGTAAACGCATGAAGTTCATACTGGAATTTTCTTTAACTGAATTGTAACATTTTTATTTGTATCAAGAAAGCATTCAGATATAGGAAAAAATATCTATTAGCTTTATTTTCAACATAAAAGCCAAATCTTTGCATATGTTTTTTTTAAAAACATGTTTTTATTTCAGAGAACAAGGGAGAGGAAAAGAGAGATAGAAACATGAATGATGAGAATCATCGATTGGCTGATTCCTGTACGCCCCTACGGGGAATCAAGCCTGCAACCCAGGCATGTGCCCTGACCAGGAATCAAACCGTGACTTCTTGGTTCATAGGTCGATGCTCAATCACTGAGCAACACCAGCTGGGCTGCATATGATTTTAATAACAATTTAAGTGGTATATCAATTAACAAATTGTTTAATTAAAATCTATTTAACTTTAAAGAAGAATCTTTCCACCCCTTGTTTATATTTTTAAATATTGATTCAGTCACTACATTTTTTTTTGGTCTTAATTGAAGTAATTTTTGAAGCAACTATACTGGAAGTAATCAACACCAAGAGTTATTGCTATGTTCTCTCACCTTTTTCATTTTATGATAAAATTAATGGTTTACAAAAGGGCTGTGTTCTGCACATATTGAGTATGAATATTGGAAAATAGAAATATATTATTGGACCCTTTGTAGAGAATCTGCAGCTGGTGACAAAGGGGCTGCAGATTCTTTATGGAGGAACAATCTAAGTCCCACCATTCAGGTTTCCAATAAAACAGAGGCTAGTGCAAGTGAGAATAATAGCCCCTGTGCATTTGACATTGACTTTCTCTGTATGATATTGGGCAAGGAGAGGAGAAAGCCTGAAAATGCTGCAGAGGTGAGATGCCCAATGTGTGGAAGCCAAGACCTTCTTGCAGTGGTGTGGTAGGCAAAATAAAGGCCCTCCCAAAGATGTACCCTTCCAATGCCTTTACTGCAGCCTGATGAGACCCACATCAGACGTCTGACCTACAAAACCGTAAGCCACTATGTCTGTGGTAATTTGTTAGAGCAGCGATAGGAAATGAATACCAATGTTATGGACTGGATGGAAAAGATCAAGAGAGGAGCCTCATTTGGATAGGTCAGTTTTAGCACTTGGAACAAGCCTGCTGTGTGGAATAAGGCAAAGCTGTATTTGCTTTTACATTTTGAAAACACCATTACTGACAACTTAGGCAGACATCCAGGTCAGTTAAAATAATGAATGAAGGGCACATCTATGCAAGAGTCAGATGTGTATATTATTATAAATATAGCTTTTCATTTTCAGACAGGCCTAGGAGATAGGAAGCATAGCCTTTTTGTTGAGGTATTAAAAAAATAATTTCTGAATTCTTTTGATAAACTGTTTCTCTTGTTTCTGGGTAAATGTCATATGTAAATATATCACTTATAATCATTCCAACTTCTTATAACAATCAATCATTTGTCATGGAAAAATGATGTGTCCAGCAATTAGGTCAAGTTTTGTTATCAACTTCATTGCTTTTTCCTCTGCAGTTAATTGACTCTTCTACAAAATCAGTGCTTGAATGTAATCTTTTTAGCTCACTTACTGTTAGTTCAGCATTTTCCTTCTTCCTGGCCTTCTTCTTGGGGGCTCCTGAGTGCCACCTAGTTGTTCATTAGGACCCTGTATTGGGGATCCTCCTGAGCATGCATAACTCTATCCAGGTGTACTCAGGACTCGCACAGAGATACAACGTGGAGGCACAGAGACATTTGACTGGCTGTTCCTGGATCATCGTTAAATTTTATATATGCCCTCACGGGGATTGAATCCAGAACCTTGGCATGTCAGGACAATGCTCTACCCAAGCATGTCAAACTCAAAGGCTAACACCGGCCAAATAAACTAGGCTTAAGTTTATGTGGGCTGCAAAAAAACAAAAGCTTCAATTTTCATAGAAACGTAGGTTTATTTCGATAGAGACATGCTAAATACAAAGGGCTGAAATAAATGAGTAATCATTAACACGATTATAGTAATCAGTCATTAGTGAACATTGAAGGTTGTTATTAATAATTATAACAGGATATTGTAAAAATTAAGTTAGGAAATTTTTATTAAAATGTTTCTTACATACTGTTATATTGGTTGGGTCGCAAAAATCGTGTGGACCACATGCGGCCTACGGGCCGAGAGTTTGACATGCTTGCTCTAGTCAACTGAGCTACCAGAGCTGGGTTAGATTTAAGTTGTAATTTCATTTGTTCAAAAAATGGCTTCTTACCTGGACTTAGTGCCTCAATTGGTTAAGTGTCGTCCTGTCTACCAAAAGGTTGCTGTTTGATTCCCAGTCAGGGCATGTACCTGGGTTGTGGGTTTGATCCCTGGTCAGGGCATGTATGGAAGGCAACCAATCGATGTATTTCTCTCACAATGATCTCTCTCTCTCTCTCTCTCTCCCTCTCTCTCTCTCTCTCTTTCACCCTCCTCTCTCCCACCCTCCTTCTCCTGCACCCACCTAAATATGTGTCTATCATTTTACTTTTTATCCAATCCCAGAGGTTTCCCCACTTTGCTTTCTTCTGGCTCTCATCTATCACCAATGGATTTCATATAATCCACCTATGTCCCCTTCTTTGATTGCAATGTATAAAAATAGATGAAAAAACCACCATTCTCTGGAGCGTTATCTCAATCCATTGAGGTTCTACTTCCCAGCAGTTGTCAACAGTTTGACTCAAATAAACTCACAAAAATTCTTTACAGTTTTAAAAGTTTTTACATTAACAAAGGCATAGTCTAAAAGTCCATAAAATTTATACACACATACACAAACATGCCTTGTGAGGTCCTTCAAGCATTAATATAGACTTTTTAATAGGCACAACCTGTTGTGTTTGTGTCTGTGTGTTGTGTTGGGTTGTGCATAAGTCAGCCAGATCTTTAATTCCTTTAGGCCCAGGCAGAGCTATTCAGAACTGTTATGAATTAAATTGTGTTCCCCCCCCCCCCACCAAATTTACATGTTGAAGCCCTAACTCTCAATATGACTGTATTTGGAGATAGAGCCTGTATGGAGATATAGAAGGTTAAGTGAATCATAAGAGTGGGGTCCTTTATGATAGAATTAGTGTCCTCATAAAAGAGTGAAGAAGAGACATCAGAGACCTCTGTTCCTCTCTGAGGAAAGACCATCTGAGGACATAGCAAGAAGGAGGCTGCCTATCCTATATAATAAAGAGCTAATATGCTAATTAGACCAAATAGCAAAAAGACTGTCCAGACATCCTTCCAAATGACCTTCTAGACAAAGCCGAGGCTGCGAGGGGCTGTGAGGGCTGGCCAAGGCTGTGAGGGCCTGCAAGGGCCCGCTGGGGCAGCTGGGGCTGCGAGGGCTGAGCCCCTTGCATGAATTTCATGCATCGGGCCTCTAGTAAATTAGAAAGAGAGACCTTACCAGAAACTGAATTTACCAGCACCTTGATCATGGATTTCTAGTCTCTAGAATTGTGAGATTTAAAAATTCTCACTTTTCTTTTGTTTGTTTTGTTTAAGCAACTCATTCTGTGATATTTTGTTACAGAAACCCTAGCAAGTTAACACATGAGCACTTCCAGGAGTCTGTATCTTATCCTAAAAAGTCCTTGAAGCAAATTAAGCTTGGGAAATGTGTCTTTGCCCCTTTTACATTTGAAAGTAAGTATCTCTGGCTGTTGTGTAAAAAGTGACAGAAAAAGCAGGGCAAGCCCTGGCCAGTATGGCTCAGTGTGAGAGAGATGGCCCGTAGGCTGAAGGGTTGTAGGTTCTGTACCTCAGGCAGGTTTGGGCAACCAGTCGATGTGTCTCTATCACATCAACCTTTCTCTCTTTCGCTCTTCTTCCCTCCCCTCCACTTTCTCTAAAAATCAATGGGAAAAATATTCTCCAGTGAGGTTTAACAACAACTGATTGAATCAATCCTGCAATGGGACCTTTTATTGACCTATAAATACAAATTGTAGAATTTTTTTAGAAGCAATTACCACAAACTGATATACTGATTAATCTTTGAAGTCTGGCCCCCTTTTTTTAATGGATTGCTTTGCCTGAGAGAACAGCCTGAAAGTGAGGGCCTGGTCAAGCGATGTCAGTATGTCAGTGTGGATGTTATATTTAAACCAGCCTTGGTTTCTTGCCCAATAAAATGTATTGCTTGGAGCCTCATCAGAGCTATTGCTGCCATCCATGTGCTGTGGCAGACAAGAGACTCATCAGTTTTGGTCATTGATTTCAGATTTTTCAACCCTTTTTTTTCCCTCTCAAGAATATTACATTAAATACCTGATATATGCTGTGCCCTCCTATTTGAGGCCTTGGGGATGGCCAGACCAATAACATGCAGTCCTTGCCCTTGAGGTATCAGGCAGTGATGTTTGTTTTCCTGCATTCTTTCAAATCTGTTGGTTATCTCTTTGTGTTCTCCTTGGAGAAGATAGGTGAGGGTCCTAGATTCTCAGATTTGGTCCAGATGCCATTGAGCAGCCTGGTGTAATTAAAAAAAAAAAAGGAATTTTGAATCAGGAAACCAGGCCTCTGATCAGCTTCTGTCACTCAGGCTAAGTCCTTTGGACTGATGACTTCACATTGGCAATGTGGGAAGAGCGCAGTATTGGAAATGTGGATTCTATTATATTATTGATTGGTTGGTTGTTTGCCTCTGCTTCTAACCAGGATGAGGAACGGTCCAGCATGTCTTAATCTCAAGGAAAAGCTATGTTTCCAGTGCCCAGTTCAGCCATATTTCTAACTGTTAATACCAAACTCCTGGAATTTCTAGGAGAAATCAGGTCTGGAATCACAATTGGGTTGGGCTATGTGCTTTATGACATTCTAGCTGTGGGATCTCAGTCCTGTGATTTAGGGAAAAAACCCCAAAACATGGTCTAAATAAATTAAAATTTATTCCTCCTTCGTGTAATTGTTGATACCCAGGACAAGTATAGTAGCTCCATACTCATCAGTGACACTGATTCTGTCTATCTTGCTGCCCTTCCATCTTTATCATGTGACTTTCATCTCACTATTCAAATTATTTGCTTTTGCTCCAGCCATCAAAACTAATATCCCAATCAATATGAAGGAGAAAAACTTGTTTCCCTTAATTTAAGAACATTTTCTAGAAATTGAACACACCAATTCTGTTTTATATTACAGTATAGGCCCAGTGCATGAATTCGTGCACCAGTGGGGTCCTTTGGCCTGGCTGGTGGGATCGGACCGAAATTGGCTCTCTGACATGCCCTGAGGGGTCCTGGATTGTGAGAGGGTGCAGGCCAGGCCAAGGGACCCCACCGGTGCACGATTGGGGCTGGGGAGGGATGCAGGAGGTTGGCTAGCTGAGAAGGGACTGTGGTTGGGCTCCAGGGTGTGTCTGGCTCATCTCACTCAGCTGGGCCCCAGCAGTAAGCTAACCTACTGGTTGGAGCATCTGCCCTCTGGTGGTCAGTGCACATCATAGCGACTGGTTGACTGTTTGCCGCCTGGTGGTCAGTGCACGACAGAGTTTGCGGTTGAGCGACCTTAGCATGTCATTAGCATATTATGCTTTAATTGGTTGAACTGCTGACCGGACGACTGGACACTTAGCCTATTAGGCTTTTGATTATATAGGATTGGCACACACACCTACAAGGGAAGCTGGGAAATGTAGTCTTTATTCTGGGCTAGCACTGAAGAGCCTAGAGATGGGGTTATTCAGGAAGGAGTGTGGAGGACCCTCTAATCTAATAGCATGAAATGTTCCCTGTGATGGGCAAAACTTTTGAACAGTTGAAGTTATTGTGAACTTGTGAAAAAATGTTCTTTAAAAGCATTTCCTACTTTTCATACATTTCCTTCCATTAGCTGCCCCTTCCTGACTTCCCTCCTTATTATTCCAGGTAGGACTCTGTACACCAGCCTAGGCAAGCTTAGGCAGCTTTGCATAAAAACTTTTGATAGAAAGGAATTGTACATCGTGATTTTCCCAGAGTGCCATAGCTTTAGAGACATCAAATAAGTCTCATAGTGACTAGTTTTAGTACTGAGCTGCTGTGCAGTGTTAGGCAAGTTACTAAAATTCTCAACTTCAGTTTCCTTATCTGAAAAATATAATTACTAATCATTGCCTCATAGGGTTATTGTGAGGTTAAAGATTTGGATGTTGTCAAACATCTTGTAATAGCTCAATAAATGATGGTATTATTATTTTATGATGATGCTAATGCTGACATTAAACTTAGTGGAATTATGACCTCCTTCCTTCATAAATATAGGCCAGAACATCAGTCCACAGTTATACACGACTAGATGAGTTCTTCTTCTCCTTACTTTCTGGATAATGGGGCTTATCAATTCTTCATAAAGTACTTTGGATTCTGGAGCTAAAGCTCTAAAGAAGTCTAATGACTAAATAAAATTTAAATGCCATTAGCACTTCACATAATCATCACAAAATGCCAGTGGGATATTTGGAAAATAAATAAATTGAGTCAGCTATTTAGTTCTCTTTAAGATTTCTACCAAGATGTTGACAGACGGAAAATCAGTAGAAATACTGTAGGCAGTATATTTTTGTTTTATTTTTTTAAAATCCCACATTGCTTAGCTCAAGAGGATGTGAATATAAGAGAGTTTCAGAGTAGTTTGTTAGCTTTTAGAATAAGAGTCAGCTTTGTGAATTACCTAATTACACTCAACCTTCTGTTGACACACTGTCCAATCACTGTAGAACAGTTCATGTGTGGCCTGCATACACTATAATTTAATCTGACATAGTAATTCTTTCTTAATGTCTGGGAAATTTAGGGACCATTGTAAAAATAAATGATATAAAAACTCAAAGTTTTTTTTTCACTCTTAAATAACAGTATTGTGCTTATGCAGTGTATATTGGGAAGGAGCTGGGAAGAGAGTACAGGGGACTACTGTCACATAATAAAATGATTAGTATTTATTGTTATTAACTCTTCATTATTATTAGTGAAAGAGAAGGTGGAATGGCAAAGAGAAAATGGTATAAAATGCTTGGATTTCTTTGAAAGAACCAGGAATTTGATTCAAGTTAAACAAGGGTTGCAGTCCATTATTATTTAGTCTGTGCAAGAAACTAAGCATTTTGCATACATTATCTGACTTAATTTTTCAGTCCCCTGTGAGGGAGGCGCTCAATGAAAAATGCCATAATTTTTCATCAATAAATATTTATCAACCATTTATTATGTGCCAGGACATTGGAAATTCAACAGTGGCTAAGGCATGTTTTCTGCTTTCTGCAGTCTTACAGAGAGTGGGAGTCACCAACACGTAAATGGGAAAAATATAGTTTGTAATAAAGAGGGAGAGTAAGAATAAAGAAGTGTTGGTATTGATTTCTAAGCATAATTGATTTGTAGATAGGCATTCTTAAAACAGTTTCTATATCACTTTAGAGTTGGAAGATTTCCCAGGATTCAAGGATTGTGTAAGGCAGGGATGACTCAAACTACATTTACTTTCCAAAGATTTAGTGAATGTGTACTCCTCACATCTGGGCAGGGCATTGTACCTGCGTGTGAGTGCTCAGCCATGCCCAACGAGAGGGATCTGAAAGGTGATGTCCTGGGTGCATGTATCTGACTCCCTGTTCTTTTTTTTTTTTTAAATATATTTTATTGATTTTTTACAGAGAGGAAGGGAGAGATATAGAGAGTCAGAAACATCGATGAGAGAGAAACATCAATCAGCTGCCTCCTGCACATCTCCCACTGGGGATGTGCCCGCAACCCAGGTACATGCCCTTGGCCGGAATCGAACCTGGGACCTTTCAGTCCGCAGGCCGACGCTCTATCCACTGAGCCAAACCGGTTTCGGCTGACTCCCTTTTCTTCACAGTTTCCACTCAGAATCCACCCCATGTGCACAGACAGAACTTGGAGAGTGTGTTTCTGGTCGTGAGATTTCCTGAGATGTCTGAAAGAGCACAGGTGCAGGGGAACTAAATTATCCGGAGTGCTGTCTCAGGCCCCTCCTCTGCCAGCAGATGGGGGCAGATCTCAGAAAAGAGAAGTCTCCTGCTGTAGCCTCTCATCCTTGGGATGAGCTTCCTCATTGTTTAAATCTGCAGAGCTAGAGAGCAACTGGCTTGAGGAGCTGAATGACATTTCCCCCTGTTTGGGTGGTAGTGGGTATCTATGTCCTAAAGCCCCAGAGAGTCTTGCTGTCATCCAGCAGAGGGCAGCAGCTTGCTGCTCCGACTCTATGGGAAGAGCTGTTGCCTGCAGGGGTCACTGTCATTCTTGTACAAGAGTGGATCTTACTCTTTGGATGCACATTTGAACTTCTAAAAATACCTATGCTTGGAAGCTATTCAGACCATAAAATCAGAATAGCTGGGGCTGTAGTCAGGTATTGGAATATCTTAAAATTTTCTCATGTATTTCTAATATATGGCCAGAGTTGCAAATGACTTCTTTAATATGACTCAGGATGGCCATACTCAATAATTAAGAAAGGTGATTAATTTTGAGGGAAAGCCATTGGAGAAATAACATGGAGCATCAACAAAGAAAAAAAGAATTAAACTTTCAAGTAGATAAAATGGAACAATAACAACAAAACACTAGTTTCTGAAAGAATTTTCTTGATTTAATAATTCAGTAAAAGAATAAAAAAATAGATCACTGGGGAGAAGCCAATTATTATCTTGGAAAACTAAATGGAATAAGTCACTTACAAGACAGATAAAAAGAAGTGGAAATCAGAAGTGAAGGATAATTAACCGATGACTAAGAAGGAAGAATAAATAGGGGATAGGTAATAATGAAAGAATAGAACCCTTTTCTGAGTGGAAGAATGACTTACATCTAAAAATTTAAAAGGTTCCATGGCTTTAAAATAGCATTGGAATGAAAGGTTCTAAATATCAAGTGGGAGATATAAGAGCAACATATAATTGGTTATTTAGTTTAAGGTCAAATCTGTAAGGATCTTATATACAGTCTTGGAGAATACAGGATTCAATTGGCCGGATACCCATCTATCCCATATAAGAAATCCTATCTAATAAAGAGGGAATATGCTAATTGACCTTCACACTGTCATGAAGATGGAGGCACCCATAGTCAATAAGGAGAGAATATGCTAATTGACTGTCCTGCCCTCAAGATGGCAGCACCCACAGCCAATAAGGAGGGAATATGCTAATTGACTGCCCCATCCTCAATATGGCGGCGCCCACAGCCAATAAGGAGGAAATATGCTAATTGACTGTCCCACCCTTAGAATGGCGGCGCCCACAGCCAATAAGGAGGGAATATGCAAATTTACTGCCCCACCCTCAGAATGGCGGCACCCACAGCCAATAAGGAGGGAATATGCTAATTGACTGCCCCACCCTCAAAGATGGCGGTGTCCACCCACAGCCACAAGATGGTGGCGCCCAGTCCCCTCAGGCCCACCGGGGCGGCAGGCATGTGGCTAGGCCTGGCCTTGCTGTGCTTCTGCCTCTGGAGTCCCCAAATCCCCTCAGCCCCCCAGCCACCCAGGGCCGGCCCAAGGTGTAGGCAACCCTTGGATGGCAGCTGCCCAGCCACCCAGGGCTGCCTGGGGCTCTGGTAACCAGGGCCAGCTGAGGCTTGCACTGCCGGCAGTGGCAGCAGCAGAGGTGTGATGGGGGTGTCGCCTTCCCCTGATCACTGGGTCGCCTCCTGCCCCTGAGGGCTCCCAGACTGTGAGAGGAGGCAGGCTGGGTTGAGGGACGCCGCACTCCAGAGCATTAATTTTCATGCACCAGGCCTCTAGTTATATATATAAAAGTCTAATATGCAAATTGTCCTCACAGGAGTTTGACCAGGAGACTGATTGCTTGCTATGGCATGCGCTGACCACCAGAGGGTGGAATGGAATGAAGGAAGGCCCTGGCCAGCAGCCGACAGTCTGGGAAGGGAGGCCCCAATTGGCCCTGATCACCGGCCAGGCCTAGGCACCCTACCTGTGCATGAATTTCGTGCACCGGGCCTCTAGTTCAAGTATAATAGAAAAGAATTGGGTCACCTAAAAGGGTGAGGACAGTAGGAATATATGATGTGGGTGGTTGGCCAAGTGGAGACCGACTGGAAGTAAAAACATTCTAGTGTTTTTACTTGATACCTGGGAAATAAACAGTCTTGGCTGGCAGCACAATTACTTAATCGAGATTCATCAGTAGAGAATTGTAGGTTTCATCCTATTAGGAATGGATGGAGAACCAGTAATAATACCGAGAAGTATGATTATTTTTCCAAAATAACCAGACATATGGTGATGGGGAATAACATAAAAAAAAAAAACCTAGCCAGAAAGAGTAAAAATGAGAACAAATACAACAATTATAAATAGATAAAATGAAATTGAAGTAAATAACAAAGCCAGATATATAAATTAGCACAGTATATAAAGACTATTGACTGAATTTTCATAACATAAGACAGAGACTCTCACAGGAGGTCAAAATGCAAAAAGAAGATAGAATAATTATTGTTATGATCAAGATATTACTTAAATGCACCAAACATATGACAAAGCTCTAAAAAATAAGAATGACTTGGACTAAGTAAAATTTTACTAGATTTTAATATAACTTGTTAGGAAAATATTAATGATCAAGCCAGGAAAAAGCCAACTTACCTTGCATTTTACTTTTGTAATTAAAAGCTCAAAGCAACATGTACTAAGGAAACCTTTTAGCTTATGTACAAAGAGTAGGCATTATTTTTTGGTTCACATATACAATGATCAAAAAGTGGCCCTAGCTGGTTTGGCTCAGTGGATAGAGCGTCAGTCTGCAGACTGAAGGGTCCCAGGTTCGATTCCAGTCAAGGGCACATACCTGGGTTGCAGGCTTGATCCCCAGTTGGGGGCATGCAGGAGGCCACCAGTCAACGATTCTCTCTCATCATTGATGTTTCTATCTCTCTCTCTCCCTCTCTCTTCTTCTCTGAAATGAGTAAAAATATTAAAAGTGAATAAGACCATAACATATTAAATGTAGAGATGTTACATTTCTAATTATGGCCAATAAGACTAGAAACCAACAGTACAATTACTTATAAAATCTAAACTACAGCACTTATAATTACAAACACAAATTCTCAATTAAAGAAGAAATTTAAAATACCATAAATTATCTCAATAAGCTTACATTATAACTTACATTATAGCTATTGTTTTATTCAGAGAAAATTATTGTTATTATTAAAAGAAAGCCTCATCCTATATAATAAAAGGCTAATATGCAAATTTTCCCCACAGGCAGGAGTTTGACCAACTAGGAGTTAGACGTGTGCTGACCACCAGGGGGCAGCATGGAACATGGTGGGGTGTCGGTGATGCGGTGCTGGCAGGGGGCAGCAGCAGAGGCGCTGCTGGCCCTGATGGGCCCCATCAAGAGTGGGACCATGGTGGGATGGTGGAGCAGGTGAGCGGGTGGCACTAGGCCAAGGCGGGTGCTAGCAGGAGTCCCGATGGCCCTGCTGGTAGCCCTAAAGATGGCGGCCAGTGGTGGCAGCGGGGAGCGGGGCCGGTGAGCGGGCCGCACCAGGCCAAGGCCAGTGCAAGTGGGGGCCATGATCGCCCTGCTGGTCACCCCACAGATCAGCCCTAGACCCTACCTGTGCTTGAATTTCATGCACCGGGCCTCTAGTAATAAATATAATGATTAGCTTAAGTTAGAAAAAATAAGATAAAACCTACTGAAAGAATAAAGGTTGTAATAATTAGTGAGATAAAAGATAAAATTAAAGAAATAGAAAATGTATATTCTCAAAAGAATAAATATACCCCCAAATTTGAGCCTTTAGAAAAAGCAAAATATCTGGCATGTTTGCTTATGGAAAATATGAAAGATAAATATATACAATAATTAGAAAAGCTTAGTTGAAAATACCAGATTGAAAAAAAAACTATTTGCAAGGGAATATTACTTGCATTTTTTTCTGAGGATCTTATTTTATTGATAACAGGTTTTGTTTTTTTTTTTGCTTATTTCAATATTCTGAGTATATTTATTTAACCAACAGTCTTTCCCATTTTGCAAGCGCTTAATCCCCAACACTGGCGGTTCTTCGTTTAGGTCTGACAACTTTCTTCATAGTACTAAGATACTCACAATTGTATTCATACCTCCTCCATCTTTTAAACAGTACTGCCTTTTAGCAATAGAAGAGGGTTATCTATCCTGGACTACAATCAGTGTCTTAGCTTGACGTATCAAGGAGGAATTCACCTTGTGGAGGCAATCTACTTGTTTGTTTATTTCCTGAACTGACATTGCATGCACCAAGAGACTCCCCTGTGACTTCTGTTGTACCAGCTAGACACAAGGTCACTCTCTTCTTTAATGATAACTTTATTCTGAACATTCAGCATTGTGGGGCAGTCCAGTACCAGCTTTCAGACCATTGCCACCATTGATCTGGTTTTGCAGAGCTGGTTGAAATATATTCTATTATAATAGGAATAAGTTTCTTTATGCTATTGATTATTCATGAAAATGCATTAAAAAATCTTTACTTTAGCCATTGAAACTTTAGCAATAACTGCATTGAAATGTACTACTTCTTGGGTATAAAACCATTGTCTCAAACCAGAGGCTCCTGGGAATTATTGGAAATGGTGATAGTAACTCCTGGTGGGGCATGACTTTAAAATTGACATAGAAAGTCTTTAGAGTCAGTACACAGAGCCTTTGATTAAACTGAGTTAAACATTTGCTGATAAAAATGTCCAACATTGGTTAATTATCATTTAAAAGTTGCTATTTTGGTATATTGGAACATATTTCTCCCCCTTCCCCCACTTCCCCCCCCCACTTTTCCCAGTTCCTAAAAGGACCTAAGCCTCCAACCCTGGAACCAGGCCTTTTGGTATAAATGGGTACAAACCTCCTTTCCATTGGCTTTACCACTTGAACTTTACATGAACACCAACACAAGCTTTAATAAGTACTTTGGCTTGTGCTGATAAACGGAAAGAAAATGTATGGTAGCATCAACACTTTCTAACTAAAGGGTGATCTACTTCTATTCTCTACAGTTTGACTAACAGATATTATAATATCTTAGTATTCTATTAAGATTATAATATTGAATTTGTTTAAAAGAGTATTATAACTCAGACTATTTCTGCTTCTCAAGCAAAACCCAGGTTTTCTTTAAAACAGAGAAATAACTTTTATGATCATGAATTTTATTATTTTTATTCTCCATTGGATCTTACTTTGTGTTTTTCTATTCCTCCAAAGCAAGAAATTAAAGCAGCTTAAGTAAAATGAGTAAACAATAGGGTATATGATTTTAGTTTATCTGTTGTATTCTATGTTAAATTATGTGTTTGAGTTTTTTGTTGTTGTCATCTGTGTATTCTTACATAGATACAGAGAGAAGCTTTGTGGAAAGCTTGTATTTGTAACTTAAACCTTGAATTATGACAGATGAAATTATCTGAATTACTATAACACACTTATCACAAAACTCCATTTCCCTGTGCAGCAGGATGGAGATGATACAAAATGATATTTATTATTTAAGAGATGATATATCAAGCAAGAAAAGTATATAAACCAATACACATATTTTCAGGTGCTTAAATAAAAAATAAATACTAAGCTGAAATGTCTGAATGTCTGAGAAGCAATTTATAATGGGTATGTGATAATGTAGAATTTACTCCTACTTTACATCACTAAAGTCCATTTAGCTTGATCTTAAATTCTATGAAAAGGTTTGTAATTCTTTAAGCTGTTCTTGTCTCATATTGATTCTTCCCTAGGAAAAGGAATTAGGTTGTTTAGTATGTTTGTAAAATTGTCATTCATTTCTTTATTTTTCCTTCAAAGCAATAGCAATGATAGTTTATAGAATGCGCTTATGTACACATAATCCTGAGGATTATTGTTCTGATTTAATGACTTGATAAGAACATGCATCTGTCCAATAACAGAATTGGAAACTGAAGAACTGCTTTGGGATTTAGGATACAAAGCGTGTATAATTTCATATTTTCATGGATAAAATAGATAAGCTGTCACAGGAGTGATTATGCACATATGGGAATATTTTTTATTTTATTAGGCCCCTATTGCTTCACTTCCTTTCATACCTGGCTCCAGCTGTTATTCAGTTTAACTTCAGTTCTAGAAATGCTGTTCATTTTTTAATTCAGGTGTCTTTTATTTGTGTTTGCCTGGCAAAATCCTAACCACACTTCAATCTAATTGTCCATCTTATTTAAGCCTACACCTAAGTTGCCTAGAGAAATATTCTAAAGTGCCAGATGTTACATTACTTGAGTATGTTTTTATAAAATGGAAACTCATTAATTGCCATCAGATGGAAATTAGAGAGAAAACCAACTATTTAAAACCATCTAAAAAAATAAAATAAAATCATCTCATCAATTTATTTTATCTCATATTTTCAGCATATGTGTATTCACTAATTTAAATAAAATACATATGTATGATTTTGCTAAACTCATACAATACATTCTACTAAAAGTTGTAATATTTTTACAAATGTTTTCAATTTTCTTGAAAAAGTCTCCATAAGTGTACATCCTGTGTGTTGTAAAGGTAATATAATTATTTATTAAAAAATGAGGAGAATATTCATCTGAATTTCTTTAAAAAACAAAACAACGTAAGTATCTTTTTCTCAACTGTGATGTGTCAAATGTAAGGTGACTGAAACTCTTGTGTAGTTTCAAAGCATCACCTTTACTTCTGCTCTTTATTTTTTCATATGTATTTGAGTTACCATCTAGTGTCCTTTCATTTCAGTCTGAAGAACTCCATTTAATATTTCCTGTAGGACAGATCTGCTAGCAATGAACTCTTTTCATTCTGTTTATAAGGGAATGTCATAATGCATACCTTCAACAGCCAGCAGGCATTTTATAATAATGTCTAGCCTTCACTGCTTGCTTGTATAGAGCTTTCTGGTGAGCCAGAAGTGAGAACATAGGGCAGTGGTTCTCAACCTTCCTAATGCCGTGACCCTTTAATACAGTTCCTCATGTTGTGGTGACTCCCAACCATAAAATTATTTTCGTTGCTACTTCATAACTGTAATTTTGCTACTGTTATGAATCGTAATGTAAATATCTGATATGCAGGATGTATTTTCATTGTTACAAATTGAACATAATTAAAGCATAGTGATTAATCACAAAACAATATGTAATTATATATGTGTTTTCTGATGGTCTTAGATGACCCCTGTGAAAGGGTCTTTTGATCCCCAAAAGGGTCGCAACCCACAGGTTGAGAACTGCTGACATAGGGTATTTTCAAGTCTTTCCTGAGCATGTGCAAAGCCCTATGTATGTGAATGACCTTCTAGATTTCCAGGCATATGCTGGAGCTTTCTAATCCTTTCTATGAATATCATTCTCCAGTTTTTCCTTTTAAACTTAATGTTTAGCCCAATGTTGTCTGAACTGTTATCCTTAGGCATCCATAATGTTAAACAATTGCTTCTAACTCAAGAGCAATGAAAAGAAAAAATAATTTTAAAAAATGAGAAAGCTACAAGGAATCTATGGGACAACAACAAGCATAACAATATCTGCATAATAGAGGTACCAGGGGAAGAGAGTGAGCAAGTGATAGAGAACCTGTTTAAAGAAATAATGGCGAAAAACTTCCTAACTTGATGAAGGAAAAAGACACACAAGTACAGGAAGCCCAGAGAGTCCCAAACAAGAGGAATCCAAAGAGGTCCACACCTAAACACATCATAATTAAAATGGCAAAGGTTAAAGATAAAGAGAGACTCTTAAGAGCAGCAAGAGATAGTTACTTACAAGGAAGCTCCCAAAAGACTCTCAGCTGATTGCTCAACAGAAACTCTTCAGGGCAAAAGGGATTGGTATGAAATATTCAAAGGGATGAAAAGCAAGCACCTGTAACCAAGACTATTCTTTTTTAAAAAATATATTTTATTGATTTTTTTTATAGAGAGGAGGGGAGAGGGAGTTAGAAACATCGATGAGAGAGAAACATTGATCAGCTGCCTCTTGCACACTCCCTACTGGGGGTGTGCCTACAACCAAGGTACATGCCGTTGACCGGAATTGAACCTGGGACCCTTCAGTCTGCAGGCCAACACTCTGTCCACTGAGCCAAACCGGTGAGAGCTAACCAAGACTATTCTATCCAGCAAGGCTGTCATTTAAAGTTGAAGGTGAAATAAAGAGCTTCCTGAACAAGAAAGCTAAAGGATTTCATAACCACCAGATCAGTATTGCAAGAAATGTTAAAGGACCTTTTTAAGAAGAAGAAAGAAAAAAAAAAGAAATATCTATAGAGAGGAACATAGGTATCCTATATAATAAAACCCTAATATGCAAATCGAACAGTGGAACGACCGGTTGCTATGATGTGCATGGACCACCAGGGGGCAGACACTCAATGCAGGAGCTGCCCCCTGGTGGTCAGTGTGTTCCCACAGGGGGAGTGCTGGTCAGCCAGAAACGGCTCACGGCTGGCGAGCACAGCAGCGGTGGTGGGGGCTTCTCCTGCCTCTGCTTCAGACGAGTGGTGAGGAGCTAGGGGTTCTGGACTGCGAGAGCCCCGGACTGCAAGAGGGATGTCTGACTGTCCAGGGGGATCAGCAGGCGGACATCCCCTGAGGGGTCCCAGACTGTGAGAGGGGTGCAGGCCAGGCTGAGGGACCCCCCCACCCAGTGCACAATTTTCATGCACCAGGCTTCTAGTAAAGAATAAAATGGAAATAAATAAGTACCTATTAATAATAACCTTAAATGTAAATGGATTAAATGCTCCAATAGAAAATGTAGGGTAGTTAAATGGTTAAGAAAATAGACTTATCCTATATAACAAAGAGCTAATATGCAAATGGTCATCACGCCATCATGCCATAACCGCTCAGACACTCAACACTGGGGAGAGAGGAATGGGGACCAGCCAGGCACAAATGAGCTCGCAAGAGTGGAATGGGGACCAGCCAGGCTGCGGCCTGGGAGAGGGATAAGCCGCCTGCTCCGTGGTCCCGGGCATCAGCGGCTGCACCTGTGCCTGTAACTTGGGAGAGGGACAAGCTGCCCGCCCCACGGTCCCAGGCGCCAGTGTCTGTGGCCTGGGAGAGGGACAGGCCACCCGCCTCGCGGTCCTGGGAGCCAGTGCCTGCGGCTGCGGCCTGGGATAGGGACAAGCTGCCTGCCCCACAGTCCTGGGCACCTGTGGCTGCGGCCTGGATGAAGCTGCCCGCCCACGGTCCCCTGTGGCTACAGCCAGCCCGGGTGAAGCTGGCCCTGGTCCTGGGTGCCTGAAGCTGGTCAGAAGTAGGAAAGCCTGGGTCCTGGGTGCCTGCGACCGGCTAGAGGAGGGAATACTGGGTCCTGGGTGTGGGGTGAGGCAGAGGTGGTTAGGGGCGATCAGGCCAGCAGGGGAGCAGTTAGGGGCAATCAGGCAGGCAGGGAGAGGT
>NW_006285234.1:662225-666853 GCF_000327345.1 Myotis davidii | reverse complement strand
GAGAGAGAAACATTGATCAGCTGCCTCCTGCACACCCCACACTGGGGATGTGCCCACAAGCAAGGTACATGTCCTTGACCAGAATCAAACCTGAGACCCTTTAGTCCACAGGCAGACACTCCATTCACTGAGCCAAACCGATTATAAGAAAATAGACTTATCCTATATAACAAAGAGCTAATATGCAAATGGTCATCACGCCATCATGCCATAACCGCTCAGACACTCAACACTGGGGAGAGAGGAATGGGGACCAGCCAGGCACAAATGAGCTCGCAAGAGTGGAATGGGGACCAGCCAGGCTGCGGCCTGGGAGAGGGATAAGCCGCCTGCTCCGTGGTCCCGGGCATCAGCGGCTGCACCTGTGCCTGTAACTTGGGAGAGGGACAAGCTGCCCCCCCCACGGTCCCAGGCGCCAGTGTCTGTGGCCTGGGAGAGGGACAGGCCACCCGCCTCGCGGTCCTGGGAGCCAGTGCCTGCGGCTGCGGCCTGGGATAGGGACAAGCTGCCTGCCCCACAGTCCTGGGCACCTGTGGCTGCGGCCTGGATGAAGCTGCCCGCCCACGGTCCCCTGTGGCTACAGCCAGCCCGGGTGAAGCTGGCCCTGGTCCTGGGTGCCTGAAGCTGGTCAGAAGTAGGAAAGCCTGGGTCCTGGGTGCCTGCGACCGGCTAGAGGAGGGAATACTGGGTCCTGGGTGTGGGGTGAGGCAGAGGTGGTTAGGGGCGATCAGGCCAGCAGGGGAGCAGTTAGGGGCAATCAGGCAGGCAGGTAGAGGTGGTTAGGGGCGATTAGGCAGGTAGGCAGAGGGGTTAGGGGCGATCAGGCAGGCAGGCAAGCATTGAGGAGTCAGCGGTCCCAGATTGCAAGAGGCTGTCGGACATCCCCCAAGGGGTCCCAGATTGGAGGCCGGGCTGAGGGACCCCCTGCCCCCATGCATGAATTTCTTGCACCGGGCCTTTAATATAATATATGTATATATGTGTGTGTATAGTCTACAAGAGACCCCACCTCAGAACAAAAGATACACACAGACTCAAAGTGAAGAGTTGGAAAAAGATAGTTTATGCAAATGGAAATGAAAAAAAGCTGAGGTAGCAAAACTTACATCAGACAAAACAGACTTCAAAATAAAGACCATAGCAAGAGATGAAAGGGTTAACCTATTAGTTTAAGACAGGAAGGGAATGGATACAGAGAGGATGGATGCATATTGGACTGAGCAATTAAAACAGTCATAAACCAAGGACAGAGATATCTCTGGCCTGAGCAGCTGTGGTAATAAATCTCTGGACAAGAGAAAGAAAGAAAATAAAGAGAGGCCGCTTTACTCTTTTGAGCTGAGAAGCCAGCAGTTTTAGTCTGAAGGCCTGGTAGGATAAGATTGCTAGGTACCATAAGTTACACTAAAAGTAGCCCTGACCTGAGCAGCTGGGAGAGCTATAAGATAAAACATTTCTGGCCAGCATAACTGGGAGAAAGCCATAAGATAGATAAAAAATAACTCCAATTTAAATAAATAAAATGAATATGTGAAGGACAAGGAAAAGACAAAAAAAATCAGGGAAACAAAGGAGGGAGAAACCATGTGGGCTTTGGCCTTAGTAGAGTGACCAATGAGGAAAGCATGGGAGTCCTAAGTTAGGAAAAAGTCCAATTCGAAAGGGTCATTTCCAGACAAAGAACTACAGCCTATTTAATGCTTCAAGACAAAGAAAGCAGTGGTACCCTTCTTAGGTTGCAATAAAGTTTCTGTACTTCTCAACTACCACCTTTTGTCTGTAGCTGCATTCTTCGAATCCATCTAAACAAGAACCCGGGAAAGAAATCACCCTTGCATCCTGCTCAGTACAAAACCCTGAGTCAGCGACAAAGAAAGCCCTTACATAATACTAAAGAGATCGATTCAACAAGAGGATATAACTCTTGTAAACATATATACACCCAACATAGGAGCACCTAAAAATATAAGGAAAACGTTGTTGGGCATAAAGGGAGAGATGGATAGTAATACAGTCATAATAGGGAATTTAACCACCCCGTTGACATCAATGGGTAGATCTTCTAGATAAAAAATAAACAAGGCAACCTCGACCTTAAATGATACACTGGACCAGATGGATTTAATTGATATTTATAGAACATTTCATCCCAAAACAACAGAATAGATAGTCTTTTCAAGTGCACATGGATAATTCTCTAGGATAGACTACATGTTAGGACACAAAACAAATCTTAATAAATTCAATAAGATCGAAATCATATCAAGCATATTCTCTAATCACCATGGTATGAAAATGGAAATCAATTATAATAAAAAAGCTGAGAAACACTTAGACACATTTTACTAACAATGAGATTAAGGAAGAAATCAGAAGTTATCTTGATCTTAGCTGTTGTAAATAGGACTGCTGATCTCTTACTCTTTGAGACAGTGTGGCAAGACCTGGAGAATATTATGCCAAGTGAAGTAAGCCAGAGAAAGACAATATCACATGATCTCACTCATATGTGGAATCTAGTGAGCAAAATAAACTAATGAACAAAATAGATCCAGAGATGTAGAAGTATGGAACAGACTAACAAATCTCAAGAGAGAAGGCTGGGGTGAGGGTGGGGGTGGGGGTTGGGAACAGATTAATCAAAGAATTTATATGCATATATACATAACCCATGGACACAGACAATAGTGTGGTGAAGGCCTGGGAGTGGTAAGGGTAGGTGGAGGGGAAAAATAGGGGACATCTGTAATACTTAATGTTTTACAAAATGTATCTTTATTATTTTATCTTGAGACAAATGAGAATTTGACCACACAACAACCCAAAATCAATGGGACACAGCGAAAGCAGTCCTAAAAGGGAAATTTATAGCATTACAGGCCTGTCTCAAGAAGCAAGAAAAATCTCAAATAAACAATTTAACTTTATAACAAACAAAATAGAAACTAAAAAAAAAAAACCAACACAAAAGATTACTGATACCAAGAGCTGTTTATCTTTGAAAAAATAAACAAGATTGGCAAACCTTTAACCAGATTCATCAAGAAAAAAAAAAAGAGGATCCAAATAAACAAAATCAGAAATGAAAGAGAAGTAACAAAGGACACAACAGAAATACAGAGAATTACAAACAACTATATGCCAGCAAATTGGACAATCTGGATGAAATGGATACATTCCTAGAAACCTACAGCCTTCCAAAACTGAATTAAGAAGAATAAGAAAATCTGAATAGACCAGTTACAACTAATGAAATTGAAGCAGCAATCAAAATATTCCCAGTACACAAAAGTCCTGGACCAGTGGCTTCACAGGTGAATTTTACCAAACATTCAAAGCAGAATTATCCTCCTCAAACTATTCCAAAAAAAAAAATTCAAGAAGAGGAAAGACTCCCAGGCTCATTTTACGAGGCCAGCATATCTAATTCCCAAACCAGGTAAAGACACTACAAAGAAAGAAAACTATCGGCTAATATCCCTGATGAACATAATTGCAAAAATCCCCAACAAAATAATAGCAAACCAGATCCAGCAATACACCAGCCCTACCTTGTTTGGCTCAGTGGATAGAGCATCAGTCTGCAGACTGAAGGGTCCCAGGTTCGATTCTGGTCAGCGGCCCATGCCAGGGTTGCGGGCTCGATCCCCAGTAGGGGGCATGCAGGAGGCAGCCTATCAATGATTCTCTCTCATCATTGATGTTTCTATGTCTCTCTCCTTTTCCCTTCTCTGAAAATCAATAAAAATAAACAATAAAAATGAAAAGATCATACACTGCCCTAGAGGGTTTGCCTCGGTGGATAGAGCGTCAGCCTGTGGACTGAAGGGTCCCAGGTTCAATTCCGGTCAAGGGCATGTACCTTGGTTGCGGGCACATCCCCAGTAGGGGTGTGCAGGAGGCAGCTGATCGATGTTTCTCATCGATGTTTCTAACTATCTCTCTCCCTTCCTCTCTGTAAAAAAAATCAATGAAATATTAAAAAGATCATACACCATGATCAAGTGGGGTGAGGTAGAAGAGGCAAAGGAACAGTAAATGGTGGCAGAAAGAGACTTGACTTTGTGTGGTGAGGGCACGAGGTAGTGTGCAGATGATGTGTTGCAGAGTTATACACTTGAAACCTGTATGGTTTTATTAACCAACTAGAGGCCCAGTGATTTGAATTCATGCGTGGGTGGGGTCAGGATGGCCGGCCCCAATTGGGGCAAATCCGCCCGGCCTGTTGGGAGGAGGAGACGTGGGAAGTTGGCCAGCGGACCAACACTGATCAGGGCCCAATCAGGGCCAGGCTGGCTGGAGGGAGGGGTGAAGGCAGTTGGCTCCGGGTCCTGCCCCTGATTGGAGTGGGGGGGCCGATTGGGGGCAGGGACAGCCTGGGGAGGGGCTGTGGGTGGTGGGCCACCCCTGATTGGTGTGTTGGGGGCCAATCGGGGGCAGAGCTGGCTGAGGGGAAGGGCTGCAACCCGATTGGGGTTGTGGGGGCTGATTGAGGGTAGGGCCAGCCATGGAGAGGGACTATGGGTGGTGGGTTGGCCAGCCCCACCCCTGAATGGGGTGGGGTTGGGGGCTGATCGGAGGCCAGTGGACTGGAGGAGGGGCAATGGTTATTTGGCTGGGTGGCCCTG
>NW_006285234.1:634230-661947 GCF_000327345.1 Myotis davidii | reverse complement strand
TTGGGGTGGGAGGGGCGATCAGGGGTGGGGTCAGCTGGGGTGAGGAGCTGCAGGTCTATGAGGGTGCTGGAGGCCCACCGGGGGTGGGGCCGGCTGGGGGAAGGGCTGCAGGGGGTTTGGCCAGCCTCCCTGCCCTCAGTCGGGGTGGAAGAGGCTGATCAGTGATGGGGCCGGCTTCGGGGAGGTCCACAGGAGGTTGGCTGGCTGGCCCCACTCCCCTGATCGAGTTGGTTCACTGGCTGCAGTGGGCGTCATGTCAGTCGTTCTGGTCCTTACGGCGTTCTGGTCGCTGGCTTTTTATATATATAGGTGTCACCCAATAAATTCAATTAAAAAATAACAATAGCCTCTAATTGTTTTAGACAAATCTCCCCCCCACCCCCGAATCTCCCATCCCAAAGAGTTTATTTGCACTGAGTGAGCTCAGACTCAGTGCTATTGACAGACTAGATGTCTGTGTCCTTCCTAAATTCATTTGTTGAAACTAATCCTCAATATGATGGTATTTGGAGGTGGGACCTTTGAGAAGTGATCATGTCAGAAGGGCATAGCCCTCACAAATGGGATTACTGCCCCTATATAAGAGACTCGAAAGAGCTCCCTAATTCCTTCCACTATTAAGATAGCAAAAAGACCATAGTCTGTGAATACAGGAGGTGGGCTCTTACCAGACACCTCTCAGCTTTTTCCTTTGTCTTGGACTTTCCAGCTTCCAGACCCTTGAGAAATAAATGTTTGTTGTTTAAGTGACCCAGTCTATGGTATTTTTGTTATAGAGCCTGAATGGGCTAAGATAGTCAGTTGAGATAGAAACAGCTTTGCAAGTGGAATCTTCCAGGGAATTATAAGCCTGGTTAAATAATGAAAGTTGTCTTGATTCGGCTTTGAAGGACCTCCAAGCCTGTTTTTTCTCCATTGATTGCCAAGCTGTTGATTTTCACATGATTGTGAAGCTGTTTTCAAGGCTATCATTAAGCTGGCATGGATAGAATGAGAATAGAGCAAGTTAAAAATACCACAAAACTCTGTTCTTCCTGAGATTTAGCAGTTTCTTTAAAAGATAAATAATCTGCAGATTGCTGCAAGCCATTGGTTAATTCCAGAGTTCTAAAATGTTCATTCTGACCACACCCCCCCCTTTTTTTTTTGAAAAAACAACAACAACACAAAAACAAAAATCAAAAAACAAAAAAAACCCCAACAAACTTTTTTTTTTTCTCATGTCTTTTATGGAAGATAGAAATTTTAGAGATTTTTACTCTGTCACTTTTACTGATAGCACCTATTCAGTCTCTCTTTGATTCTCATTTTGTTCAAAGTAAGATGGCTTTATTAACAGTATTAAGAATGTATGGCTATATTAACAATATTAAAACCAGTTAGAGGCTGATAAAAGGGATATTTCCATCTTTTGCTTCCTAATATGTACACAAGTCCACACAACTTCTACACTAAGGACATACCCATAATAACTTTGTACCATACCATATTAATGGTGATTGTTGGTATTAAAAACAAATAAGCAAAGCCCTATAACCTCACCCCAAATAAATATGCAGTAAACAACAATAACAATCACCAAAACCAGGGGAAGGATACAATCAAGTGTAGCTAGTCTGTTGACTTTTTAAGGGATTACATGCCAAACTGGTGTTGCTCAGTGGTTGGCGTTGACTTATGAACCAGGAGGTGTAGGTTTGATTCCAGGTCAGGGCACATGCCTGGGTTGCTGGCTTGATCCCCAGTAGCGGGTGTGCAGGAGGCAGCTGATCAATGATTCTCTCTCATCATTGATGTTTCTATGTCTCCCTCTCCCTTATTCTTTGAAATCATAAAAATATATTTTAAAAAAATAAAATGGGATTACATCATTGGTGCCATGGTTAATAAAGCACTGGTGTCAATATCAGGTTTCCCTGAGTGGGAATCCCAGGTGTGCAGATGCTTCATTTGCCTGATTATGTGATGTCCAACCCGTAAAATGATGCTGCAGACCTCTCAGGATTGCTCTGAGTATTTATTTCCAGCATAAATCTGTGTGTCACATGACAGAGATTCAGTCCAAAGCATCTATCGATAGAAAGGATATTGATCCTATATAATAAAAGGCCAATATGCAAATAAAACAAATGGTGGAACAACTGGTCGCTATGACATGCGTTGACCACCAGAGGGTGCACGTGGAACATGGCGGGTGTCAGCCATGGTGGGATGGTAGAGCAGGTGAGTGGGGGCGCCAGACCAAGGCAGGGTGCCGTTCGCTGTCATTGGGGCAAGCCTCTGGTGGTTACTGAAAATTCTTTGCTACTGTGTGCTGCAGTCCTGCCCTGTGCTTGCACCTGCTGCTGGTGTTGGCCCTGCTTGCACCCACTGCCGGTGCCTGGGGCCAGCCCCAATTGCTTGGTGCTGTCAGTGGGTGCGAGCGGCAGCTGTCAGCCCTGATCGCACCTCAGAGCTTCTCCACCTCCCCCTGCTCCTGAGGGGTGATTGGGGCAGCAGCTGCCTCTCACACCTGCTGATGGTGCTGGCCCCACTTGCACCTGCTGCTGCCACTGGCCCCAAATGTTCCACGCGGTTAGCAGATGAGAGTGGGGCCAGCGCTGTCAGCACATGGGAGCGGTGGTGGCAGGAGCAGGGCTGCCAGCAGACAGGGGACCGGTGGCCGTGGTGGGAGGGCCAAACAGAGGCATGGAGGATGGGCCAAGACCCACCCCTGTGCCCACTGCAGCCTTGCGGCCCACAGTTCCTTTCAAGGTGCACAAATTCGTGCACTGGGCACCTAGTTAATAATAATTATTGTTCTTATGTCATTGACATGCCATGCCTCATGGGGAATACCGAGCATACTTTCTCAGACTAAGCTGAAAAACTCAGAGATGCTTGCTTCTATGTTTTGCTCTTCAATATGTGTGTAGATTGTATAGATTTCTGGAAGTTCATGTTGTGGGGAGGTCATCAAATGGAAAACAAGTATTTTAAGATTGTACTATTTTTTTTAAAAATATATTTTATTGATTTTTTTACAGAGAGGAAGAGAGAGAGATAGAGAGTTAGAAACATTGATGAGAGAGAGACATCGATCAGCTGCCTCCTGCACACCCCCTACTGGGGATATGCCCGCAACCCAGGTACATGCCCTTGACCGGAATCGAACCTGGGACCTTTCAGTCCGCAAGCCGACGCTCTATCCACTGAGCCAAACTGGTTTCGGCTATACTATTTTTAATTTAAACATATGAGTGTAAGGTGGTTAAGGAGGGAGGGTGTGCCTTGTGAGTGATATTGTAATAAGCCTATATATCCCATCATACAGGGGGTGAATGGTGTGGAGCCAAGGGTTAAATTGGGTAAGCTGAGCCCAAAAGAGGAAAAGGCAGATATGAGATAGGTGAATTGAGGATAAGAAAGAGAGAACAATAAGAGTGAGAGAATAGAGCTGATCATGTGTTGGAGGACAGAAGGAAAAGTGGATAAACTATAAAAGTAAAAAAGAATTTGATGGCTCATTAAGAAAGTGAGAAGTAAGGAGAGTTCAAGATTCCTAGTGGAAGGGAGAAGGTAGATTTGCTAGTATCTCTGGCTTCATTGTTGAATGTACTCTTATTACTTCTCCCAATTTAAACTGAACTTTTCCTGTCCCTTTAGAGATGGCAGAGTAACCATAGCAAAATGATTGTAAACATATGGTGCGTGTTAATGTGATCGTTCGCTTACTCATTATGGATTTAGTATGAACATTTAACATCTAACTGCCTAATTTCCCAATAACCATTGAAAAATTAGAGCTGCATCATTGCCACCCTACTACTCACCATAATAATTTTGTCATTTCTAAAAGCATTTAATCTTTGCAAAATTATGCAAATCACTTGCCTTTTGTATTATTTTGACTTTTGGCCTATATTGATTTGATTTATTTGTGAATTATATACCTGTATAAAATAAAAAAAACAGTTAATATTTTACATAAAAATAAATTAGTTATATTATTTATCTTTTTTCTTTATGAGTTCAATATTTATTTGTTCTTTGTATATCTAGGTCCATATCAAAATTGTTAAAAATTATCATCTACATATATAGTAAAATACCTAAGTTTTTCCATATTTTGTTTAAATTGCTTCCATAAATCACCAAGAATAAATTCTTACTGTATACACAGGCATAATTCATTATTCAGTGGGAAAAAATTTCTATGAAGCTGAAGACTTATGTGTGTTTCTGGTTGTAGAAGTATATGTGATATTTGAGTGTTTTGCACATTGTATAAAAACACATAGGAAGTGCACATATGCACATACTTTCACATATCTACATGCAGAATCAATATTCATTCTCTTACACACAAAATCATCAGCTCTACAAACTCACACTCAGCTGCACACATCATTACACAATTTTCACGTACTTTCATATGCTTGTGCAGATGTAGTTATTTAAAATGCACTGTGAAATTTTCCTATTTGATTTGGAACATGGAGAACTCTTTTTTTTACACAGTTTTATTTTTGCTAATAATGAGGGATAAACCTGCTGAGATTTAGCTGCCTTTTGACTTGCATGTGAATAAACAGAATTACTTATGAATTTATTTTTGAAGTATAATAAATGCTTCTCCTAGATACCAACCCTTAATTTTCTCTTTAGGTATTTGATTAATAATAAAAGCATTTGGGGCAGAAATGCATATGTAAAGTTATAACTTTAATCTTTCCCTTAGAAACATGGTCATTCATAAATTTCCAAAAAAGTGAGTAGTTAAATATAGCTCCTATTAGGATTATAGCTAAATGTACAATGATTCTACTTGACCATTCTTTTTAAAATTAAAAAGATTTTTTTGTTAATGCTCACCTGAGGATATTTTTTCATTGATTTTTTTTCAGAGAGAGTGGAAAAGAGAGGGAGAGACAGAAAGAGAGAAACGTTGAAGTGAGAGAGATACACTAATTGGTTGCCTCCTGCATGCACCTAACCGTGGCCTGGGATTGAACCGGAAACCGAGGTACATGCCTTTGACTGGAATCGAACTCACGAACCTTTAATCCTCAGGCTGTTTTACCTACTGGGCCAAACCAGCCAGAGCTCTTTTTAAAAATCATTTAAAAATATATTTTTATTGATTTCAGAGAGAAAGGGAGAGGGAGAGAGAGTTAGAGACATCAATGATGAGAGAGAATCATTGATCGGCTGCATCTTTCATGCCCCACACTGGGGATTGAGCCGCAATATGGGCATGTGCCCTGACTGGAAATCACACCATGACTGCCTGGTTCATAGGTCAATACTCAACCACTGAGCCACGCTGGCCAGGCTTAAAATCATTTTTTATTTTTCAATTATAATTGACATACAATATTATATTAGTTTCAGGTATACAACCCAGTAATTATATATTATATAACTTACTTATTCTGAGAAATCTCATACTCGTCTGACAACGTATATAGCTATTAAAATATTATTAACTATATTCTCTACGTTGTACTTTACATCCCCATGACTATTCTGTAACCCCTTCACTTTTTCACCCATCCCCAATCTCATCATAATGTTCTCTGTATCTCAGAATCTGTTCTGTTCTGCTTATTCATTTTTTAGATTCAATTGATAGATATGTACTTATTGCCATTTTTGTTGTTCATATTTTTGATCTTTTTTTTCTTCTTCTTAAAGAAGACCCATTAATATTTCATGTAATATTGGCTTGGTGGTGATGAATTTCTTTAGTTTTTCTTGTATGGGAAGCTCTTTATATGTTCTTTGATTCTAAATGATAGCTCTGTTTGGTAGAGTAATCTTGGTTGTAGGTCCTAGCTTTTCATCACTTTGAATATTTCTTGCCAATCTCACCAGCGAAGTTTCTGTTGAGAAATCAGTAACAGTCTTATGGGAGCTCCATTGTATGTAACTAACTTTTTCTTGCTGATTTTAAAATTCTCTCTGTCTTTAATCATTGGCATTTGAATTATGATGTATATTGGTGTATATTTGGGTTCATCTTGTTTGGGACTTTCTGTGCTTCCTGGACTTGTCTATTTCCTTCACCAAGTTAGGGAATCTTTCTGTGATGATTTTTTCCAATAGGTTTTCAATCTCTTGCTGTGTTTCTTCTCCTTCCAGCACTCCCATGATGTTAATGTTGGTAGACTTGAAGTTATCCCAGAGGCTTTTTATACTATCCTCATTTTTTGGATTTTTTCTTTTTTCCTTTCTGATTGTTCGTTCGTTTGTTCATTCCTTCCTTCCTTCCTCCCTTTCTTCCTTCCTTCCCTCCTCCTCCTCTCCTCTCCTTCCTCTCGCTCCATATTCCAAATTGCTGATTTGATTCTCAGCTTCATCTACTCTATTATTAATTCCATGTAAGTTATTCTTCATTTCAGTTAGTGTATCCTTCATTTCTGACAGGTTCTTTTTTTATGGTTTCCATGTCCTTTTTATGCTATTGAAGTTCTCACTAAGTTCATATACTCTTCTCTTAAGTTCTTTGAGTATCCATATAACCAGTGTTTTGAATTCTGCATTTAATAGATTGCTTATTTTCATTTTGTTTAGTTCTTTTTCTGGAGTTGTTTTTTTCTGTTCCTTCATTTGGAACATGTTTCTTTGTCTCCTCATTTTTGGCAGTCTCCCTGTGTTTGCTTCTATGTATTAAGTAGAGCCACTACTTCTCCTTGGCTTGGTAGAGTGGCTGAATGTAGTAAGTGTCTTGTTGGGTCTAGTGGCACAGGCTCCCTGTTCACCTGAGTTGGGCACTCCATTTTTGCACCCGCTTGTGGTGTTACTTGTGGAAGTAGTTGGCTGGTGCTTTGATGTGGTGTAAAGCTGTCTACCAGGTGTGTTGGCTTTGGGCCCTTCTGGGAGGTGCAGGCCAAGGTCAGTGCTACCTATGTTTTGCCCAGAGCATGAGTTACAAAGAGATCTGCAGATGCCTGCTACTTGTGCTGGGCTTGAAGGTGCCCAGGTGAGGCCAAGCTGTGAAACACGGCCAGCTGCTATTAATGCTGGGTCTGGGGCCGCCTAGCAACAGATAAGGGGCATGCTGAGGCAAGATATTACTTGTTTGAGAAATTTTAGGAACATCTGGAGCATGATCTAAGACAGGCATTTGTATGGAAAGCCACTGAAAACAGCTTGGATAGGTCTTAAATTTGGATGGGGTGTGATCTCAGGGAATCACTAGGATGGGGCAAACATTAATAGACAGGTTGGTGGAGACTCAGATGTTGTACCCACCTGCCACTCTGTGTGTTGCCAGGAGTGGGGAGTGGGATGGGAGGGAGCTCGGGAAAGGAACAGATGGCCTCTGCCAGCACTTCTCCCTGGGGGAAAAGATGCCCCTCCAGTTCTTGCCCTGATGCCAGACAATTAAGTTTTGTCCTGGTGTGTTTCAAGCTGCTGCCTCTGTGCTTGAGGTCCGAGGGAGCAAGTCCAGGCACAGTGGTCCCTTTAAGAGAAACTGTCTAGGACTCCAGGAGCCCTCCATCTTCCTCAGTCTCAATTCCCACCGTTTTTTTACAGCCAGAAGTTATGGGGACTTCTGTGCCTGGCACTGGAACCCTGGACTGGGGGTTCTGATGTGGGGCTGGGTCCCTCGCTCCTCAGGGGGCTCTTTAAAGCTGGGATATCCTTCCCAGTTTTTATCTGCAACATGTGGGTGTGGATCTCCTACTCTGCATCGCCGCCTCTCCTACTAGTCTCAGTGTGGCTTCTTTTTTATGTCCTTATTTGTAGGACTTCTGTTCAGTTATATTTCAGGCAGTTCTGAATGATGGTTGTTCTGTAGTTTAGTTGTAATTTTGATGTGGTTGTGGGAGGATGTGAGTACAGCATTTACCTAGGTTGCCATCTTGACCAGAACTCTACCTGATGCCTTTTTTTCTTCTGGTTTTTCTTATGTATTAGGTTTCAATTTCTATGAACATTCACCCCGCATTCAATCTAGATAAGTCCTGTGCATGTTCTAATCATACCCAGTCCAGGACAACTGAGCATGTCGTATGGATTTTCGACTGGACAACTGTATGCGACAATTATCCCCATATAACCTTATATACTCCCTCCATCTTCATTTTGAGTAAACCAGTCCACAGATGTGAAGGAATATGTAAAAACAACATCACCCCCACCTTGATCTCTTTGTTACAAAGGAGTGGTCTGACTAGGATCAGCAAACTGTAATGAGGAGTAGTGCTGTGATGTTCCTCCACATTTTGCACTCAGGCCTCTGAAACTTTGACTGAAAGGAAGAACTCATGAAAACAACTTATTTTGCTTATCTGTCATTTGGGAATTTCAGAACTTGAACCGCAAGAAACTCTAAATCTCATCAATCAGTTTTCCGTTCCTCAAATGTCCTTTTAGAGATGAGAAAATAGAAGCCGAAAGTGGAGAAACAACCTGCCTATGATCACCAAAAATAGTTTGTGTCAAAACCAAGACTATAATAATAATCTTTTAGTTTCTAATCCAGAGTGTCTTCCATTACCCCTTAAGGATTATTGATCACCCATTACTTGGGTGATTCACTTCTTATTGCTTCTTTTCCACTATCTAAATTATGAGTGCCTAAATAGGGCAAATTCCATCATGCACATTTTGTAGAACCTGCAATTTCCTTTTCTCCAAACTCTTGTCTTATGGTTATTAGCTTGTGCTTGAATGTGATTGATTTGTCAATACCGAGGCCTGAAGGACCATGTATCAGATTCCTATTATTTTTAATTACTAGTGATATACCTTCATTAGAAGTAGTCTTTGAAATTGTGTCCAGAAGCTTCTCTGTTACTCTATTTTAAATTGTGAAAAGTGGACATCATGAAAAGGGCTCTTCCAGTTTCAGAAGTATACATACGATAATATTGACCTCAAATAAATGTGAGCTAAGAACCTGGTTCACAGAGTATATTTAATTCATTTCAAAGTTTTTACAAGGGACTATATGTTCAATATTTTTATTAGTAGTATGGGATTTATAAATTTATTGTTTTATATAGGTTCGGGACTTTTAAGCAATAGGTTTTAGCCAGTGGTAACCTCCACAGGTAGGATGTTGTCAACCTGTAGCTGAAGTTCAACTACTTTAGTGGTGCAGCAGTTAAGGAGTCTTGATTTCATCTGTTCTAGTTGTAGACTCTTTCTAGGTATGGAGCATATCTGCTGGTTTAGAAGATTTTTATAAAGATATGTATAATATGAAGCAGACAAATTAAGACTTATTATTCATAGTAGGCATTTGATTTTAATTTAATTGTACAGGTAGCTGTTTTATGTCTGTTTGATTTTTCCTTCTATTTTTGCCTGGTAAGTTGTAGGATGCCAGAGGGAGCTAGAAAAATTCCTGAGATCAAACACAATTTCAAGGTAGTTGCTTCCTTTCCTGTGAATTTACTGTTAATCCTTTTAGCCAATAATCTCTTCAGTTGAATATACAGCACAATTCTAGTTGAGAATGCCAAATATCATTTCAAAGTGATTGAAAACCTGGTCATAAAAAAATTTCCAATAATGTTCTCACTTTATGATTATTTCCTTGGATGATTTCTTAAAGATGAAGAAGCAATAATAATGTGTAGGCATTTAATATTAAGTATTTAGAGACTTTAATAACTTGAGATTAATATTTATAAACTTTTATGGGTAACATAGCTAACATTTAATGAAAATATCTCATTACATTAGTATTAGATTGACTGATATAATAGTAAAAATAAATTATGCATTTTCTCATTGATCCTTGACAAGTTTTTATATGGAAACATGACTGATGAGATGGATACTTGTAGAATTTGGAATTGTTCTAATATGAGTTTAATAGAGGCTTTGGTACTTAATGGCATTGAGAGGTCCTGGAAGCTAATTGTACTCTGAAACTCTATCCTTACCTAGTAAATGGCAGTGATAATTCCTGCCGTGCCTTATTTTTTTAAAGCATTAATTATATATTGTATAATACTTTGTAGTGATGATAATAGTGAATAATAGTAAGAAGATAATCACTATAACGAATAATCTAAGTACCATATGAAACAACTAATATTGACCTTATAAAAGCATGTATTCTGTTTCCAAAATATCCAAATGTTTCATATGCTATCTCTCCATAAAAACCAAGGTGTTCAAGTGAGAGTTTCTTTCTTTTTTTTTTTTTTTAAAAAATATATTTTATTGATTTTTTACAGAGAGGAAGGGAGAGGGACAGAGAGTTAGAAACATCGATGAGAGAGAGACATCAATCAGCTGCCTCCTGCACACTCCCCACTGGGGATGTGCCCGCAACCAAGGTACATGCCCTTGACCGGAATTGAACCTGGGACCCTTGAGTTCGCAGGCTGATTCTCTATCCACTGAGCCAAACCGGCTAGGGCAAGAGTTTCTTTTTATTCTAGGAAATAAGATGAGGCAGAAGATGAAATTCAGTTCAAACAAAAGGCCTAATGAGAGTTTCTGGAAACCTTTATAAAAATTGCACAGTTAATAAGGTGGCTTAATTTCATTGCTAGAGGCACTGATGCATATTTCATTCATCTTAAGCCTTTCCTTTTTCAGAGGCAGAATGAAAATATAATAATTGCATAGTCCATGATTAGCCAGCTGCTTAACAGTTCTCTGTCTTATAGAATATTTTCTGCTATATCTTTTTGCCAGCAATGGATAGTCAGTATTAGTTGCAGATGGACAATATATTTTTCTTTTGACATAATTGCTGCCCCGTTAATGGAGTATTAGGGCTACTGGCAGTGTTCCCTACCTGTGTACTTACAAAGATGGGTGACTAAAATGTTGCATCCACAATACACAGAGTTAACCCTTTTTTATGAAGATACAGCTGGTATCACTAAATTGATTTTGTAACTGTTTCTTTCTTGCTTTAAGCCTGAAAACTTTGTTGAAGTAGAACCAATGGAGGGTCATCAGAAATCTGCATTTCTGTGCCTAGTTCCTCATCCTCAGAGCAAATGCCTGTAAATAGAGTGTCAGTCATAGGGCCTCACACCCACCTTTCCCCCACTCCACCCCCAACAGAGCAACAGCAATGATCTGACAGAGGAATATTTCAGAAAGAGATTAAGTCTGTATTTAACAGTATAGCTCAGGGCTGGTAGTCATCACAGACTCCCTTAGAGCAGCAGTTCTCAACCTGTGGGTCAAGACCCTTTTGGGGGTCGAATGACCCTTTCACAGGGGTCGCTAAGACCATCGGAAAACACATATATAATTATATATTGTTTTTGTGATTAATCACTATGCTTTAATGTTCAATTTGTAACAATGAAAATACATCCTGCATATCAGATATTTACATTACGATTCATAACAGTAGCAAAATTCCAGTGATGAAGTAGCAATGAAAATAATTTTATGGTTAGGGGTCACCACAACATGAGAAACTGTATTAAAGGGTCGCGGCATTAGGAAGGTTGAGAACCACTGCCTTAGAGGAACATCTCAGGCATCCAGGGTACACAGTCACCCATGACCACCTGCCTAGAACACTGCTCTAAACATCATGCCTGTCACTGAGAGCAAGGGAAACTTTTAAACTAGATGATGGGGGGCCGGGGGGGGGGGGAAAGAAGGATTGTATTAATTTGTTTTCCTACTTTTCCATTCTTGACAGATTAGTCTTTCCTGAATATTGAGAGTTTACTTAGCTAAACTATATAATATTGTTGCCTTGGCATGTGTTTTGTGTGGCCAAGCAACCTGTAAGGAGTCTTGAACTTACACTAATTCCCCCTCACCCACAACACATGCCCTAGATAACAGCCCACAGAGTCACATGCAAATGTAAGCTCCGATATGACTCACCCTTGAGATACGCATTTTCCCCTGCCTTCCTGAAGCCCTTTGTGCTTCCCTTAGATAAGACACCCCCACTCACCCCCTGACAAGCTTACCAAACCAGTGCTTTTTTGTTTGAATTGACCAATGTGGCCTTAGCCTGGGAACTCCAAAGCATTCCACTAAGTGGACCCGAAGCGGGCATTGCCTCAGGTCTTATGTGCTCTTTGCCTACATCCTACCTTGATCTCTCCTTGTGGGCCCTGAAGACCTGCCTTGTACTTCTTCCAGGACCTGTGAGGAGTAAACTCCTCTATTTTAATTCCCCGTGGTGGTTCGCTGAACCATCTGGCTCACCATTTGATATCCCAAGGCTCTACTTAACAAATGTTAATTTAATAGTCACAACACTGATGAACCCTGAATGTCTGCGATAATTATCTTGTGAACCCCCTCACCCCCCAAACCAGTGAGAGCCCAGCCAAAGAAGTGTTTATGATTCCTTTCTTGCATCAGGAAACCATATAGCCCAGATTGCCATCGCTGGGAGCAGAGCCCTTAATGTTAAATGCTATATCATCTGGCAGCAGCTTCTAGTATTCAAGTCTCCCTACTATTCCCACTTTCATTGCTGTTTCTCTTAGGTGCATTCTGTCTGTGCCACACCCACTTCCTCCCTCCCTCCCTCCCCACACACAAGAGGCATTTGTCTGCAAAGTAACCAAATGTCCACCTCTGCCTCCTAGGTTCTTTCCTGCCTCCTGAGTCTTTCTTGAGTCATCTCTCTGGTCCATGGGTTGATGTTTGCATTTCTCAGGATTCCTCCTTACATCACCCCGCTGGCTAGGGATTAAGCGTGCTTTTGATGCCTGCAACACCTTTGCTCCGTTCTCTTAAAATATGTTGCAACAATTAATTAGGTAAGCTTCCATCTGGCTCACTTCGATCAAATCATCTTCAGTGTTTATGTTTCTAGATTGGATTTGTTTTGTTGCAAACCCCAGATTTAGTGGGATCATTAAAAATATTTCTTGTTTTTCCCCTGTGAGTGTTTTTCCCTTCCATATTTATAAAGTGGAGTTACATCCTACACAGAGGAAGCTTCTAAAGGTTTTTTTTATAAGGTGGAACTTGAGTAAGGTAAAACATTCCTCTTGAAAATTCCCACAGAACACTCAAAATGTACAATATATAGATGTGGATAACCTCAAAAAGGCCAACAAAGTTTGATAGCTTTTCCTGCAGCATTGATCCAATCATTATTTCTTCAATGAAATATCAGATGAAGTTTTGGCTTGTGTCTTGGCACCTTGCAGTGAAAAAAATATGCATGTTTAAGAATCATGCTGCTGAGATACTCACAGTATTGGCGGCAGATGGGTTGACTGAAGAAACAGCAGGTCCTGTTGCTGGGGCCCCACTCGTACTGTTGCGTATGTTCATGGAGAGGAATGGAGAGTGGATTGCCCGTAGTTGCTCTGGGTTTTCTTCTTTTCCTCAAGCAACTACAATTGAGTTTGCATTAAGTCAAATGTGCAAATGACAACACTCCACTGTTCTTTTGCACACTTCAGGCCTTCCCCTCAGCATTTTCCATGGCTGTCCATAGCATTAGGAGCCAATGGTGATAGTAATGAGAACCGTTTATTATTTACTAAGTGTGCAAGGAACAAAGCTAAGTGTCTTATGTTGTAATCCCATTTGATCTGCACAACTCTGTAAGTTATGTATCATTAGTCCCATTTTCCCAGATATATATGTGTAGATGGATTTTTAAAAAATCTTTCAATCTTCGAAAGAAAACACACAAAAAAACCAAGCGAGCAACAGACCTTACTCACTACTTCCACCCTGCTGTGTGTGTGTGTGTGTGTTTTATGCCAACTGGCTTAGAAAGTGTAACATTTTAAAGAGATGAAGGTTGAAAAGGTAATAAAAATGGTTTTTATTATATTTTCAGTGAAATGACTAAAGATTGGAAAGTTAAATCTTTCCAAGTCATGTAACTAGTTCAACTTAGTATTTGAACCACGTTGCTTCTTACTCTTTGTGCAAAAAGTATTCTCTGTTTCTAACTTGTTTCTATAATCTATTTTCTAGTTTTCCAGCTTTCTCAAGAGCTAGGATTTTAGTAATGTTGCACACCACAAGATATTGTTATCTACATTTTTTTTTCCTGCATGTGGCAGCTTGTTTTTCTGGGCTGTTTTTAAAAACTAGGTGGTCTGTACTGCAGCCTTGGGACCTTTACAAAGAGAATGTCTTGAAAGTTTACCCATTTTCTAATATAATTTTTCTTTGCAAATAGGGTTTATTGTTCTGTTGGGGGCTAAACTGAGTTGTTCTTGATACAACTTTAAGGTGTTTCTGTTAAAAATGATGTCAGTATTTAGCTGCCTGGGTGGGCAAAGTAACTTTTTGTATCATCTATTTCTCAGCCAGAGGTTTAATAGGGAATTTATCTTATTTCCATTTACTGTGAAATAACACTTATTCTGCTTTTAAATTTTATAAAATCTGTAATTTTTGTTTCTATATTTCCTTTGTTTGACATATTGTGCTATATAGTTTATGTTTTATTCATTCATTTATAACACTTTTTTAGATTTAGGAAATATATTTTTAATTATTTTAGTTTGTTAACTGCTATAATGTTAAATTATGATCACACACTTATATATGTATCTCTGTATTTTTGCTAATTAATATTTGTTTTAACTTTAAATGAAAAGAATTAAATGGCAGAAATTACATGGTAGCCTCCAGTTTATCAGTTTTATAGGTAGTTACATACTCCAGGCAAAATGAAGACCAACAGCCTACTTCCTACTGGAATAACCTGCACCAACAGAGTTAATTTTCAGAATGACCTCTTAAAACACACTTTTCAAATTTTCCTGAATATTATGATTTCTATTAGGCTCAGGTTTAAAAGAAGACAGCTTTGCATTGAGTTGATTTCCAAATAATAGATGCTTTTCTAAATATGGTTAAGAAACAACCTCTAAGCTAACAGCAGAATTTTATAATAAAACATTGACTGTAATGTAGTATTAGCAATTAATTTGCATTCTCATTCTTTAAGTACTTAAAATTGCATATTCACCTTTAAAAAATAATCATCAGGGGGCCATTCAGCACATTCGAACATTAATGTATTAAATATAAATGAGAATATGCCAAGAAGACGTAGTAAAAGAGTATCACAGTCAACTTTGCAGACATGAGATGTGTAGTATTACAGTGAACTTCATGAAAGTTAGCAATTAAATGCAGGAAATTGAAATTGTGTGTGTGTGTGTGTGTGTGTGTGTGTGTCTGCGCGCGTGCGCATGCTGCTCTTTATGAGCCCTGGTTCTTCATGTCAGGCAGTGGTGGAAAGCTGATATTTTGAATCAGAGGACACTTGCACTTTCTCCGATATTTTTCCATTATTCTATAGTTCTGCTTTGATCTTTTCCCTCAGCAGCAAGATGGTCTGCCCTCTGAACCTAGCATCTACTCTGCAAAAGACAAATGCTCCTTTTTCCTGTGGACAAAGTTCAGCTTTCAAGGAACTCATAGTAAAGGTAAAAAAAACCAAAAACATACCACAAAATATCTGTAATGCTAAGTTAAATGCAGTAAGCGCAACATTATCCAGGAAACTAAACTAAAAAAAATTAAAAATATACCGAGGCAGTAAAATAAATCTTCATGGGGTATTTTTTATTAATCTTAAGTACTGGGTAAGATTTCATCTAAAGCGATGCATAATACACATACAGGGAAGTGGGAATGTTAAGTGAAGATAAATGCCTGATGGTTACTGCTTGGAGTCCAATTTGAATAACACCAAGGGAATGTGAAGAGGAGTTGTAGGAGAATAGACCAGAAAATTAAGGCAGGTCCGTATTGTTTTTCTGGAATTAGTCTTTCTCATCTAGGGTTCCACAAGAGAATTAAGCTTTACATAAAATAAATTGAATAATTATTTTCTCAATCCTCCCAAAGTTACTACATAGCTATTACCTATCTAGATGCACAGAAAAAACATTAATTCATTACATACAATGGGTGCTCAGGGCATTTGGGTTTAATGCTCTCTGGGAACCCTGATTGAGAAAGGCTGGTCTTGACTCTGGATAATGAAGAACCATGGAAACTATGTGAGTTGAATTGTGCCCGATACAGCTGTGTTTTGGGAAAACTTACTTGACAACAGTGTTCAGAACAGTTTGAGAAATGTGCAACTAAAGATTATTGAACTTTTTGAAAAATTATTTTTAATATATATTTTATTGATTTTAGGGAGGAAGGGAAGAGGGTGAGAGAGAAACATCAATGATAAGAGAGAATCATTGATCAGCTGCTTCCTGTACACCCACCACTGGGATAGAACCGGCAACCCCAGGATGTACCCTGACTGGGAATTGAACCCTAACTTCCTGGCTCATAGGGCAGCGGTTCTCAACCTGTGGTTCACGACCCCTTTGGGGGGTCGAATGACCCTTTCACAGGGGTCGCCTAAGACCATTGGAAAACACATATATAATTACATACTGTTTTTGTGATTAATCACTGTGCTTTAATTATGTTCAATTTGTAACAATGAAAATACATCCTGCATATCAGATATTTACATGACGATTCATAACAGTAGCAAAATTACAGTTATGAAGTAGCAAGGAAAATAATTTTATGGTTGGGGGTCACCACAACATGAGGAACTCTATTAAAGGGTCATGGCATTAGGAAGGTTGAGAACCATTGTCATAGGGCAATGCTTAACCACTGAGCCACACTGACCAGGCTGATTATTGAGCTTTTATAACATGAAAAATAATACAGAAAATCAAAAGATGGATTCACAAGATTTATTAATTCATTTATTTAAAACAGTTTATATTAGGTGTCTATTGGAGACTAGGTAGTGAGGCTACTAAGATGAGTAAAAATAGACCTAGCCATTACCACCTAATGGGAGTCAGACATTAAGCAAATAAATACAAAACCATATAATTTCTTAACAGAGATCAATGTGATCTCAGTGTATGTAACAGTGATATAAAGTCTACTGTAGAAAGGTTTATGTACTTGGAAGTATGATAGAATGAGGCTTTTTTTGGGGGGGGGGTATATACTGAATTTGGAATTTATTTTATCATTAATGAAAGGCTAGTAGATATTTTAAATGGGGAACTAAAATTATCATAGTAGTCTCCCATCTCCTCTTTCTGATCATGGGGGTCTTTATTTTTATTGATGGTTGGGTTACATTGCAGTCACTATAAGTTATAATCTCATTGCCTACGCCATTAAAAGCCACTGCTTTATTCTTTAATTCCTATCCCTACTAAAAAATTCTTTTGTGAAAATTGTAATGATTCTGGCATAAGGGTAAACACAAATGCAAACAGGATTTTCCCTCTTTGTAGGTAGCCTACATAATCAATGCATTTTATCTAGTCTGTATGCATTCTATTGTTCACTGTGAAACAGGCTCTCCTTAGGAATGCCTGAGTGAGTTTTCTGAAATTGACAAAGCAAGACTACTGCTAGAACTAAAATAAAAATAAGTGAATAGATGCAAAAATGAAAGAAACATAATTTTAAAAAGTTTCAATGGTTATTATGAATCTGTTATTGAAGATATTGTCAGGCATGTTCCTCCTTTTCTAATATATTTAGGTACTATGTGAGCATTTCCATTAAAATTTAGTACCAGGATAAACGTCTCATTAAGGAGTTTTTGTAGTTTCTCAGTTTTAAAATTCTGACTTCAGAGAAGTTAAGGAACAATTTTTATGATGAAACATAATTAGTTATACTTGCTTCCTTGAATTAGAGGTCCTAATTTTTTATTCCAATTTATTGATTATATTGTATTCATGTCCCATTCAGTTGGCTACTTCAAGTTAACAAGTTATTATAATTAACGAGAGGTTTACCGTTTCTTAGTAGCTAGTTACTTGAGCCTCTATATGATGCTCTGATCTGGCACTGTGTGGGGTTAGGCAAAGATGATAGCCTTGCCTTGTCTTTACTTAGCAGACCAGAGCATGAATAAGCTTTATGGGAATGAAATTCATTATGAAGAACAATGAGCATTCCAATCTCATTCATGCAGTTCATATTTTCTATTAAAACACAAGTGTCTTCTGGGAAGAATCAGCAAAGCGGACTTGAGTTCTTAAAAATGTGAGAGTCAAGCTAAAAATGTGCAGGTAAATCTGTATCTCAAGACAGGAAATAAACCATAATTTTGCTTTTATGGTGGTAAGTGTTGTGAAATAAGTGTTCATAAAGTCTAGACTAACATGGAAGGATTTTAAAAACCAAATGGTTGAGCTGCTTTTCGTAAATCCCATTTAAAGGGATAAAACTGCTGAAGAAAGTGTAAACAAAAATCTGTAAAAGATTAGGATTTATATGGGACTGTGGGATTTAATTAGATCCAAACACATGAAAGCTGTGTTATCCAGTATGGTAGCTAATAGCCAACTATATTTAATTGCTGTTCAGATTTTCTCTGAGACTATAATCTTTTGATTTAGAAGCATTGTCTTATATCTCTCTTGCCCATACACCACTCTCTGCCTCCACTGTCTCCCTGATGAGCTGCCAGCGAAGTGCAAAGCATAGAATCAGAATCTCAGGAAGGGAAATACCCTAAAGTTTACATCATCTGGTCCCATACCATCTATTAAAAACTCTCGAGTTCTGGAATCACTTACTTCACCCTTAGGCAAATGTGAACTTTTCTTTTTGCAAAATAAAGTCAGATTGGTAGTGTGTCAACAGTGTTCCTCATTTTACCCTCTAGAGCAGCCGTGGGCAAACTTTTTGACTCGAAGGCCACAATGGGTTCTTAAACTGGACCGGAGGGCCGGAACAAAAGCATGGATGGAGTGTTTGTGTGAACTAATATAAATTCCAAGTAAACATCATTACATAAAAGGGTACGGTCTTTTTTTTTCAATAGTTTTATTCATTTCAAATGGGCCGGATCCGTCCCGCAGGCCGTAGTTTGCCCATGGCTGCTCTAGAGCCATTATGTGACGTGCCTAATCTTTCTTTTGTCCAATATTTCTTTAAATAGTTAATAAAAATGTCATAAAACCGGGCAAAATATCATTAATTTTTAGTCCTAGATGGGGAGACATTCTCAGACACTGCCCTTGTATATGAACAGTTATCACCTTAAAAGTAGTAATAGTAACTACCATGTATTAAATCAACCAACAATCACAAGATGGTAGACTGGGAGTTTTAATTAATTATTTCTAATGCATATATGTGACCAACAAGATTAGTGCATATGTGCAGCCAGCAAGGTAGTTACTGTTATTTCTGGAGTTTGGTAGTTGACAAGGGAGCTGTGATCTTTGTTAAATGGCCCAACTTGATACAGATTCAGATCTGACTATAAATCCTGTGTTCTTTTACTGTTTGACACTCCATTATATAAATTACAAGCACATGCCTTATTATCAACTGTATTATTTTGTATTATTTTTCAAACTCTATGTCCTTTTAAAACATTTATCTTTGGATTGTAGAAATAGCCAATATGATCCTCACTTGGAGAGTGTAATTTTGAGAAGTTTATTTTTACATTACTATTATTTTTAAATTTACTTTTCAATTACAGTTGACATACCATATTATACTAGTTTCAGGTTTACAACATAGTGATTAGATATTCATATACCTTATGAAATGATCATCCCGATAAGTCTAACACCATCTGACAACATACATAGTTATTATAATAATATTGACTATATTCCCTAAGCTATACTGTACATCCCTATGACTATTTTTATAACTGACAGTTTGTACTTCTTAATCCCTTTCACTTTTTAACCCACCTTCTCAACCCTCCTCCTACCTGGCAATCTATTAGTTCTCTGTATCTATGAGTTTATTTCTGTTTTGTTTGTTCATTTATTTTGTGTTTTAGATTCCACATGTAAATGAATTATATGATATTTGGCTTTCTCTGACTTATGTCACTTAGCATAATACCTACCCTTTAGGTGAGTGATGGCGAACCTATGACACGTGTGTCAGAGGTGACACACACACTCATTTTTTTGGTTGATTTTTCTTTGTTAAATGGCATTTAAATTTATAAAATAAATATCAAAAATATAAGTCTTTGTTTTACTATGGTTGCAAATATCAAAAAATTTCTATATGTGACACAGCGCCAGAGTTAAGTTAGGGTTTTTCAAAATGCTGACATGCCGAGCTCAAAGGGTTCGCCATCACTGCTCTAGGTCTATCCAACCATGTTGTCGCAAATGGCAAGATTTCATTTCTTTTTATGGTTGAGTAATATTCCATTGTATACATGTACCATCTCTAATTTATTCGTTTGTGTATTGATGGAAATTAGTCTTTTGATTGGAGCATTTAAACCGTTTATATTTAAAGGAATTATTGATAGGTATGCAAGCTGGGTTTCGAGGAGGATCAACAACAATGGCTTCAGCCCACACTTCTGTCTGGGAGAAAGCTGCTCCTCTAGCCCTTGCCCTCAAGCCAGACAATGTAGTTCTTCCCTGTTTTTCAAGCTCTTGCCCCAATGCTGGAGCTCAGAGCAAGTGAGTTTGTCAGTGAGTAAATTCATGCACTGGCCCATTGAGGGGAACATGAGATTTCACTCAGTCACAATCCCTGCCAGTTTTCACAGCCAGAAGTTATGGGGATTTCTCTTCCACGTACAGGGACCCTAGGCTAAGGAGCCTTGAATGGGGCTGGGACCCCTCACTGCTGGAGAGGGGACCTCTATAGCCCAGATATCCCCTCACCCCCACTTCTTAACTGCCACATGTGAGTGTGGGGCCTGCTCCCTCCGTATCTCCAACCTTCCTACCAGTGTCAATGTGACTGCTCCTGAATACCCTTAATTATATAGGATTTCTGTTCAGCTAGTCTTCAGGCTGTTCTCAAGCGGGGAGGGGTTTGTTCTGTAGTTTAGTGGTAGTACTGGGAGGAAGTGAGCACAGCATTTACCTACTCTGCCATCTTGATGAAAAATTCTTCCCGCAACTTATTTGTGAAAATAAAAAGTCACATCCTTTGTCCTTTAGGTTTTTTTTTTTTTTTTTTTTTTTTTTTTTGGTATTTGCTGATTGCATCCCATGGTGTCCTTTCACTTGTTTCTCTGTCCCTATAAACTGGTTTGTATTTTCTATAAACTGGTAGCTTTTAAAAGTGCACATGTCCAGACCCCACCCTAAAAATGTATTCAGTAGGACTGGTGTGGGTGCTTGGAATCTCTCAATTTTCCTAAGGTCCCTAGATGCATCTGAATCTGTTTGCCTCAGTTTTGGGAATGGCCAACCCATCTCACTTTGCCAGTGGCTATGAGTCACCCTCGGTCACAGCAAGTTTCAGAGACAGACACTAAGGGTCTAATCCCCAGTGCTGGGCAGTGGGGGTGGTCACTGCAGGAAGAGGTATTAGCGGTCTTTTGTGGGTTAACTGAGGCACCCAGTGGGAACTTTTTGGGGGCCCCAGTGCATGTGCCTCCTTCCTCTCACGCAGGTTAGGGAAATTTCTTAAATGATCAGGACCTGCCCTGGCCTTGAAGGTATGAGTTGGGGGAAGAGCAGTAACAGTCTTGATGCTGTGGCTCTTGAGGACAAGTGTGTTGTCTGTCCACATGATGGTGGTTTCAGCCCTGCTGGAGGGCCAAGCAGCTGACACTGCCCCCTTTTGCTCTGAGCTGCTGAGGCAGGTGGGCCTGGGATACTGCTCCAAAGCCTGTGCTCTTTCTTGTCTGCTGATACCCCTTTCCCCCATTCCCCAGGACCAACTGTCCCCTGAACTGATGAGATACCCACAGCAGTAAGAGTGATCTTTCCATGACCATCACATCACTTTACTACCCTGTTCTAAGCCTACCCATGACTCCCATCACACTTAAGATCCACACTCCTCACCATGGTTGACAAGGCTCACTGTATAGTCTGGCCCATACCCACTTCTCCCATCACATCTTCATTCTTTTTCCTTTCCTACTGGCCACACTGGCCGCTCTGCTGGTCCTAGAACAGATGGCCATTCCTACCTCAGGGTCTGCATCTGCCATATTGTCCTCCAGGAATACTCTCCCTCCAGCTCCTCACAGGACCCGTCACTCACATTTCCACTGAAAATTCACCTCCTCCAAGAAGCCTCCATTGACCACCTTGTGTTATTTAGCACCTCCTTGTCACTCTAGCCTCTTATTCTGTTTTACTTTTCTTTATATCAGTTATCATTTTTGAAATTATATTACTGACTTGTTTGTCCCTTCCTTTTGTGGATGCTTTCAGGGGTTGGGACTTGAGTCATCTCAGTCACCAAAATATCCCAAGCGACGAGCACAGGTGCTTAATAAATATTTGTTCAGTAAGTTGATGGATAAAAACAGCATTTTCTCAGTCCTGCCTTCTCTCTCTCTCTCTCTCTCTCTCTCTCTCTCTCTCTCTCTCTCCGCTACTGCCCAGGCATCTCTCTCTCTCTCTCTCTCTCTCTCAGAAGTACTCATAGTTTTAGCCTGAGACTTGCCCCAATTTGCACGGGTGTTATTGCAGGAACCCATAGAAGCTGCACCTAAGGGTCCTTTTTGGAGGCAGTAGGTCTTACAGGATCAGGTATCCCACATGGGAATGTATTTCAAGCGAACAGGGAGGTTTGGGGCCTCACATTGGACAACTGGATTTCAAGTCAAACCATGGCTTTTACAGAAACTTATTTTATTGATCAGTAAGGGACCCCACTGAGGACAGATAAGCTGGGAATAAAAAAGCAGGTGAGCCCTGGGGGATAGGGTTGCTGCTAGACACTCTCCAGGGAGCAGGACTTCCGGAGTCTCCCTATTTGGCTCCTGAGACCCCAGTCCGAGGGCTCCCTTGGGTACCGCAGACTGCTTCTTTCAGTTTCAAGAAGCCTCTGTTGTGTTGATGGCCGCTGGCAATGACTCGGGGCAGAAGCCCATCTGGTAGACAGGGTGGGGCCTTGCTAAGGCCACTCTGCATCCTCTCTGCTCCTGGATCCTACCGGGCTCACAGAGTGCAGACTTTTCTTCTGCCCAAGAAGGGACTCTAGAGGGCTGAGCAGAGGACCATCAGGTTTTCTGCCAGGCCAGCTTTAGCCCTGGGATGCTCAAAGCAGATCCCATTTGAAACCTCAGTTTCTAAGGTTCCTTGTCCTTGTCTGTTGACAAGGAGGCTCCTGGCTGAAGAAGGCACAGACAGAATGACTCAGGTTGTAATCACCAGTGGGGGTCACTGAAGGAAGAGGCATTAGCTGCCTTAGGCCATTAAATGCTTGTCCTTTCTGCAGAGTGCCTCAGCCAGCAAGCTTCTGTGGGGTCAGCCTCCAGCCACCCTGCTCCAGTCGTTGAATTTTGGGGCTGGAGCAACCAAGGTCTTCATCCAACACTTCTACAGGGTATCGTCGCTTGAGTGCTCGTCTGGGGACTGGCTTCTCTGCCTCCACCTTTGTTGGGGTCAGCTTCTGTGGAGTCACCCTCTTGCCATCATCCTCCAGTCTTGGAATTTTGGGGCTGGAGCAACCGAGGTCTTTGTTTGACCATCTCACAGGATAATGTCTCTTATGTGCTCCTCTGGGGACTGACTTCTCTGCCTTCACCTTTGCTGGGGTGGCCAAAGGAGCATCCCCATAGGACCGGTAGCCAGCGACCAAGCAGTATGTCTCCCCATGCCAGCCCACTCGGGTTTCTCCCTGCCTTCGGTAGGGGACATGGTAGTGACCAGGTGTAGGAGTCACTGTTGCTGGAAAGAAAATTAGAACTGATCAGTCACTTGTGCTATACTCTGTCCTACCAGGACCTTCCCTCTCTCAAGTCTCTCTCAGGTTCTTGCTGAAGCCTTCTAATTTGCTTGGCATCCCAAACACTGCCTTAACCCATCACTACTATGAGCCCCCTAGAGAAGGGGTGTTGCTGCAAAAGCAATTCCGTGGGGTCTAGGAAAGCAGCAGGAGACCAGAAAATCTTCCCCATCCCCAGAGAAAACAGAATCCAAAAATAATTGCATTCAGGATCTCCTCCATCTTTCCCACAACATATAAAAGATTTCTTACAGACCATCACATCACTTCTGAGGCTTTAAGGAAATGCCTCCAAGTGTGGGAAAAAATAATTTAATATAAACTGGTTTCAGAACCCCCTCTCACCTTGACAACTCCTCTCAGGCTCGATTCATACTGCTTTTCAGCCACACTGACTTCCAGTCCTCTGGTACTTTTATCTCGATCGGAGAAAGGCCAGAGACTGAGGCAGCGTGACCAGGAGGTGGAGAGCCAGATTCTGGGTCCCAAGTCTAGGCTCATATCAACCCAACCTTCTGGGATACCATTTCCTCGAGCCCTCCTTTCTTCGTCACTCCCCTTAGCTCTTTTGTTCTTCCCATGGTTGGGCCCACCCTTTCTCTTAGTACTCAGCAGCTCAGCTTGGGATGTGTCTGAGGGACCATGTGGATGTCTGCGTGACAGTACAGTGAAGGTGACTGAGTTTGAAAGAGAAGTTCATGAGCACTGCTCATCAGTTCTTTCCCAAATTCTCCACTGATCATTTGCACTCAAAAATGCACCTGACTTTTGCTAAGAAGCCAACCAGTAAAGGGGCTGAATGGAAGTATCTTGTAGCCCAAAGGGAAAGGTTACAACAAGAAAGATGAGAATCTTTCTGAACATTTGCCCAGGAATGACATTGCACTTGTCCTCAGCAGTGAGTGGGAACTCTGTGGGTCTCTGAGGGGAGGGAGTGGGGGGACCCAGGCTACTGGTATTACATATAGCTAAGGCAGTTCTTAGATGTGATAGACAAGCCCCAAAGGATCATGTGACTACCAGGTGAGGTTGCATGTACACCAAATGTCCTAGATGCCCAGCCTAGGCCTACCTGCTGTGCTGCACTCCAAGGGGACAGAGGACAAGTTACACTGCATGTATAAGATCCGGTCAATCATCTCTTTGTCAGGCAACTAAACAGATTGGTATCTGATAGAGAACTGGTAGGGAAGGTTCTCCTGGAACACCACATTTCTGCAGTTACTCTGCCATGGAAACCGTGATGTCATCACTACTCGTGAGGTCACATACGGAATCTGTGGCTTAGGCTCTCGAGGTTTGAGGAGAGTGGGCTGTGCCCTGCCTGTGCCCTCACACCTGGCCCTCCCCACTCATGCCTTAATCAAGTAGCCACTCCCTGGGGAGCATACTTGTGGACTGGCACAGCCCTGGACCTTAGGAAGGCAAGAGAAACTCCATTCTGAGATTAGCATGAAAAGCAAGATTAACCTAAGATAGCCAGGTTTTTGGCACTGACCTTAAGTATCCAACAGTTGGAGAGGCAGAGATTTGTGTGGATGAGGGAATCAAGGAAGGCTCCCTGGTGGTGGGCCTGAAGGACAAATGAGATGTGGACCCGAGGAGGGGAGAGGGGAGACATTTCAGTTGGGAAGAGTAAAAACAAATGTCAATTCATAGAACCCTCATGTTTTTATAACTGAGGACTCAAAAGCCAAGAGGTTAAGGGACCTACCCAAGGTTTCACAGGTGGTGCAGAGGTGTTCTGTTCAACGGTAGGGCTTCATGGTGGGGATGTAGATTTACGGCTTATAGGAGTGTAAGGACAAGCTCATCAACATTTCAGAGTGACACTGGGAGAGATGTTCAAAGTACTCCAAGGCAAAGTGAGGGTCCTGAATGACTTCAGAGTGGGAATAATGGGCCCATTTTAATACCAAATTAAGAACAAATTCAAGTCAAAATGACATAATATGACATGACAACCCAGTGAACACACTGCTCTCCCCCCACCAAAAGGAAAATAATCGCAGTGCCACCACCATGGAAAGGACAAGATTTGGGCGCAGAAGCAGCCCAGGTGAAAACCATGGTCAACACTATGAAGAGGTGTTATTGAAAGCCAAATTTTTTGCTTCTCAGAGGAGGAAATAGATAATTCTGTCCTTAGCATGGTCAGGCCCATAGAAAGAAATTATACAGGTGCTGGAGGAGGTTAATGGGAGATAAAAGGGGACCTATGTAATACTTTCAACAATAAAGAGAAAAAGAAAGAAATCATATTTGGGGCATCCTTTGGCAGTGTGGCCAAGAACTTCCTAGCAATGTGAGATAACCTTCCTTGGGAGGGGGATCCCTGTTGCTGATCTTTAGTAAGCAAAGATGGGACATTTGTTTGCTTGGGCTGTTGCAGAGGGATGTATCCATGAGATAAACTGCCTAGGTTACCATTTTATATAATTTTTAAAATATAGTGTTTTTTATTATTTTTATTTTTTTAATATATTTTATTGGTTTTTTACAGAGAGGAAGGGAGACAGATAGAGAGTTAGAAACATCTATGAGAGAGAAACATCGATCAGCTGCCTCCTGCACATCTCCCACTGGGGAAGTGCCTGCAACCCAGGTACATGCCCTTGACTGGAATCAAACCCGGGATCCTTCAGTCCACAGGCTGACGCTCCATCCACTGAGCCAAACCGGTTTCGGCTATTTTTATTTTTTATTTTCAGGGAGAGGAAGGGAAAGGGAGAAAGAAAAATAGAAACATTGATGAGAGAGAAACAACAATTAGCTGCTTCCCGCCCACCCCCTACTGGGGATCGAGCCTGCAACCCAGGGATGTGCCCTGATCGGGAATTGAACCGTTACCTGGTTTATAAGTCGGTGCTCAACCACTGAGCCATGCTGGCTGGGCTTTATAAACTATATAAACTATGTATCTTCAATTTCTCTCCTTTTTAAAAGTCATGTGCTAAAAAGATTATGTATGCATTTCCTAAACCTAGTAGTCATAGTTGTATATCTTTTTAATTGTATACCTTGACATACCATATTTTCTTCTTCTGTGGCAAGTTAGCTGGTGATGTAAGGCATGGTAGTTCATGTGTGGCCTCAGAGTGAATGACCTGGATAGACTCTAATCCTTCTTCTATGGTTTGGGGAGTATGCCTTTCTGCTCTGTTTTTCCAAGGGTTTGGCTGCCATGTCCCAGATGCAGGCCTCAGCCATAAGTGCTACTTCCTTCCAACAGGGACCATTAGTGATTGAGTAGCTGCTCTAACCATCACAAAAATAGATAAACATGTGTTGCCTACCTTCCAGAGATCTCAAGGCTTCAGCCACTTGGAACCACATATAAACAGCATTCCAAGATTGAGGAGAGACAAACTTTATCTTTACTCTAGGGCTAGGTCCCTTGGAGAAGAAAGCCATGCCTTGATTATCTTCCTTGGAAATCCCAGCAGGACTTGTATTTTCTGACGCATTCTCCATGGCCCTCCAGCAGCATGCTTGCCTGGGTCTTTCAACTTCCCTGGAGAGGGTGTTGGGGATGGGAGTAGGGCAGTGATATGTGATCAGCATGCCATTATCTCAGAATCCCACAGAAATAACTTCAGTATTTAGGCACATTTTTGTAAGATAAATCTTTTGTGGTGATCTTTTTTTCTTTATCTCTCTTTAATACACTTTGGAATGAAATGCAACCAAATTTTAAATATTTGCCTCTTGCAGTGTGGTATAATATGAACAGAAAAAAAAGCGAACATTTCTTCTGCAAGGAATTTTAGAATTTCAGGTTGAATTTCAATTTTTAAAATAAGCTAAATTATGTTTCGCTCTCCTGCTACATGTCTAACAATAATCATATGGGTATTTTTCTGCTCTTCTGGGTGCAGATTGCCCTGTACGTCACATCTCTCCATCTGAGGCTCCCCATGTGTTCTATCACTCTAGAAATGCTTTGCTTCTCCTTTTCCCTAAGTTTTGTTGCTATAGTCTCGACTGTCATTTCCTCAGCACCATCTGTAGCCTGATATTTTGTGGAAATTTGTATGGGTTCCAAGTAAGAATTCAGCTCAACAGGCCAGCATATTTAGTTTTTAGGAGAAAAGAAAGCAA
>NW_006285234.1:632806-633582 GCF_000327345.1 Myotis davidii | reverse complement strand
TGTGCAGGAAACAAATCCCTATATATGGCACACAGCCTTAGACTCTGATTTGTCTGCCGTTGCCCTTTAGACAAAAGGCCAAACAACATGCTCCCATGGTGCATTAATTTTCAGTCTCTGACTATTTTTGAAATTGTAATGCAGCACATTTCTTTTCTAAGGGACTTAGTAGACAATGTAGAAGTGGATATAGCTAAGGGATTTGTTATTTTGAACAGTGGCACACCACGTTTCCTACATGGACTGTCCAGATAAAAGGGTTTGCTTTAAAGTGCTAATGAAACGCAATGAAATGAAATATTACTTGAAAACTGATTTCACTACTATATTTAATTTACTTTACCATCAGTGTCTGGAGTCAGACAATTGGTTGCCTAAAATAAAAATAGAGAAGCCCTAGCTGGTTTGGCTCAGTACATAGAGCGGCAGCCTGTGGACCAAAGGGTTCCGGGTTTGATTCAGGTCAAGGGCATGTACCACAGTTGCAGGCTCCTCTCTTTGGTCCAGGCCCTGGTCAGGGTGCATGCAGGAGGCAACCAATCCATGTGTTTTAATTCCTATCAACGTTATCATTTGGCTTTTCATAAATTTTCAGTGTTTCTGGCATGCCTTGCTCCACACTTGTCCAAGTTTCCCTGATATTTAGAATTCTATCTAATCTTAAACAAGTAAAATCAATAATGAATTAAAAAGTCAATGGGAAAGTAATAATCTTTTTATAAATGGTGCTGGGATAATTGATACCCATATACATAAGAATGTATTTAAATGCCTAC
>NW_006285234.1:609673-614326 GCF_000327345.1 Myotis davidii | reverse complement strand
TTGAGGAGAAAAATACTTTATCTTTACTCTAGGGCTAGGTCCCTTGGAGAAGAAAGCCATGCCTTGATTATCTTCCTTGGAAATCCCAGCAGGACTTGTATTTTCTGACGCATTCTCCATGGCCCTCCAGCAGCATGCTTGCCTGGGTCTTTCAACTTCCCTGGAGAGGGTGTTGGGGATGGGAGTAGGGCAGTGATATGTGATCAGCATGCCATTATCTCAGAATCCCACAGAAATAACTTCAGTATTTAGGCACATTTTTGTAAGATAAATCTTTTGTGGTGATCTTTTTTTCTTTATCTCTCTTTAATACACTTTGGAATGAAATGCAACCAAATTTTAAATATTTGCCTCTTGCAGTGTGGTATAATATGAACAGAAAAAAAAGCGAACATTTCTTCTGCAAGGAATTTTAGAATTTCAGGTTGAATTTCAATTTTTAAAATAAGCTAAATTATGTTTCGCTCTCCTGCTACATGTCTAACAATAATCATATGGGTATTTTTCTGCTCTTCTGGGTGCAGATTGCCCTGTACGTCACATCTCTCCATCTGAGGCTCCCCATGTGTTCTATCACTCTCTTGCAGAAATGCTTCTCCTTTTCCCTAAGTTTTGTTGCTATAGTCTCGACTGTCATTTCCTCAGCACCATCTGTAGCCTGATATTTTGTGGAAATTTGTATGGGTTCCAAGTAAGAATTCAGCTCAACAGGCCAGCATATTTAGTTTTTAGGAGAAAAGAAAGTAATTGATTAATTCCTATTCTAGTCCATTCTCTTTTTCCCTCCACTTCATCCCATTCTACCCTCACATGGAGATATTCTTATAGCTTTGAAATGGAATCAAATTTCCAGGCTGTATAATTAAATTTCAGTAAAAAATTCCACTTACCAGAATGCTCACAATACTAATATTGTTGTTAGAAATAAGACACTTGATTAAAAGGGGGCACACTTGTCTATATCCTTAATGTGCATTTCTAATGAGTCTTAGCAGGAGGCTGATTCACATGAAAATGCACAATTAGCTCATCCAACTTTAATATACCATTATCTGCACCCAGGCCCTCTCTTCATTACCATTTGAATGCACTGTTTTCTTTGGAGTTTTGTGCAGGAAACAAATCCCTATATATGGCACACAGCCTTAGACTCTGATTTGTCTGCCGTTGCCCTTTAGACAAAAGGCCAAACAACATGCTCCCATGGTGCATTAATTTTCAGTCTCTGACTATTTTTGAAATTGTAATGCAGCACATTTCTTTTCTAAGGGACTTAGTAGACAATGTAGAAGTGGATATAGCTAAGGGATTTGTTATTTTGAACAGTGGCACACCACGTTTCCTACATGGACTGTCCAGATAAAAGGGTTTGCTTTAAAGTGCTAATGAAACGCAATGAAATGAAATATTACTTGAAAACTGATTTCACTACTATTTTAATTTACCCATCTGTATGGGGACATACAGAGATGCTGGCCCTAGCCAGTGGTAAACTTTACCTCAACAGTAAGGTGATGAAGCCCTAGCTGGTTTGGCTCAGTACATAGAGCGGCAGCCTGTGGACCAAAGGGTTCCGGGTTTGATTCAGGTCAAGGGCATGTACCACAGTTGCAGGCTCCTCTCTTTGGTCCAGGCCCTGGTCAGGGTGCATGCAGGAGGCAACCAATCCATGTGTTTTAATTCCTATCAACGTTATCATTTGGCTTTTCATAAATTTTCAGTGTTTCTGGCATGCCTTGCTCCACACTTGTCCAAGTTTCCCTGATATTTAGAATTCTATCTAATCTTAAACAAGTAAAATCAATAATGAATTAAAAAGTCAATGGGAAAGTAATAATCTTTTTATAAATGGTGCTGGGATAATTGATACCCATATACATAAGAATGAATTTAGATCCCTACTTCACATCATACACAAAATAACTCAGAATGGGTCATAGATCTTCTGTAGAATAAACTTAACCAAAGAGGTAAAGTAATTATACACTGGAAAGTATAAAACACTGATGAACAAAATTAAAGTGGATATAAATAAACATGTGAAACACATTTCATGTTCATAAATCAGAAGATTAGTATTGTTAAAAATATCCACACTCCTTTATGGTCTACAGATTCAATGCAGTTCCTATCAAAGTCCCAATGGCATTTTTACAGAAATAGAAAACCCATTCCTAAAATTCATATGTATCCACAAAGGATCCAGAATAGCCTAAACAATCTTGAAAGAGAAGGGCAAAGCTGAAGGCATCATACATACTTCCTTATTGCAAAGCTACAGTAATTAATTTAGTGTGATACTGGTACATAAAAAAAAAAGACATTCAGAACAATGGGACAGAATAGAGAGCCCCAAAATAAACCCACACATATACGGCCACCTGATCTTCCACAGTGGTGCCAAGAATACACAGTGGGGAAAGGATAGTTTCTTCAATAAATGGTTTTGGGAAAATTGGATACAAATTTAGAATGAAATTGGACCTTTATCTTATGCCATACACAACAATTAACTGAAAATGTATTAAATATTTAAACATAGATGTGAAACTCTAAAAGTCCTAGAAGAAAACATAGGGAAAACATCCATGACATTGGTCTTGGCAATTGTTTCTTGGGTATGACATCAAAAGTACAAGCAAAAAATAAAACAAAACAAAAATACCACAAGAACAGCCAAATGGGACTAAATCAAATGAAGAAGCTTCTGCACAGAAAAGGAAACAATCAAAATAGAGAAAAGGCAACCTACAGAATGATAGAAATTATTTGTGAACCATTTATTTGATAAGCGGTTAATCTCTAAAATGTATAAGGAACATCTAGAACTTAATAGTAAAAAATAAACACATAACACATTTAAAAAATGGACTAAGGACTTGAATGAACATTCCTCCAAAGAAGACATACAAATGGCAAACAGGTATATGAAAATATACTCAACATTTCTAATTATCAGGGAAATGCAAATCAAAACCTTAATAAAATATCATCACAACCTGTTACTTAGGATGACATTTAAAAAAACCATCAAGCCCTGGCCGGTTTGGCTCAGTGGATAGAGCATCGGCCTGTGGACTGAAGGGTCCCGAGTTCGATTCTGGTCAAGGGCATGTACCTTGGTTGAGGGTGCATCCTCGTGGGTGGTGTGCAGGAGGCAGCTGATTGATGTTTTTCTCTCATCGATGTTTCTAACTCTCTATCTCCCGTCCTCTCTGTAAAAATCAATAAAATATATTTTTAAAAAATTAAAAAAACCGTCAAAAACAGAAAACAAAATAAAAGGACAAATATTGATAAAAATTTGGATAAATGGGAACTCTGTACACTGTTGGTAGGAATGTAAAATTGTGCCTCCACTATGAAAAACAATATGGAGGTTTCTAAAAAAATTAAAAAAAAGAACTGCTGTTGATTCAGCATTTCTACTTCTAGGTATATATCCAAAATGTTTGAAATCAGGATCTCAATGAGATATACAAACTCCCTTGATCATTGCAGCATTACTCACAATAGCCAGTGGAAGCTCCTGAATATCTATCTGTCTTGTGGTGAATCTTGGCACCCCATTCTTCCATCAGAACCAGAAAAGGCCAATAACAAAATATTTTTATGGCAGATGTTTTTGTGCTCATAGCTATAATCTTTTCCACTAGTATACACATTGGAGAAATTATTTGTAAAAAATATGGAACACTTATGACTCCTAAACACAAATTAGATTAATTTGAATATAAATTGTATTTGAAATGTTAAAATTATGGTAATAAAATAAAAGCACATCAAGTGCCAGAATAAATCTATTAAGACATACATATAACATCTAAGAGAAAATTGTAAAACATTTATGAGAGTAGTTACAGAAAGCTGAAATATAGCATGGCAAGGGATTGGACAATTTAATATTATAAAATTATATTCCCCTACAAATATTTATTGATTTAATTAGCCTACCCTCAAAATTATTGCCAGAATTTCACAAGTAGATTTTAAAATATAGCCAGATCAAAGAACCATGAGTAGCCAAGAGATTCTTGAAGATGAACAAAGGTGGAAGGATTATTCTGTCAAATGTTGATAGTCATGATAAAACTACTCTGCATCATACAGTGTGGTATTGGTGGTAGTATAGACAATTGGATCATTAGGATAAAATAGAATCCAAAAATGAATTCACCCTGTATGGGCTGCAGATGAAGTTTACTCTTGGCAGTAAGAAGGAAATTCTTTTCAAAAGATGGTACTGGATCAATTGGATATCCAAATGGAAAAGAAATAGACTCCTATGTTACATAATAATCCACAAGCAATTTCAGATAGATCATGTATCTTAAAATGATAGTGAATGCAATAATGTCTCTGGAATAGATTATATGAAAATATCTTTGTGAACTTGGATAGAAAAAGTTTTATTTATAATGATACAAAAGCACTAATCTAAAAGGAAACGAGTGATACATTAAAAGAAAAAAAACACTTTTGTTTAGCCAATGATATTATTAAAAATAGTGAAAGTCAAGTCATAGAGTTATTTATAACATACTAGTAGCCCGGTGCACGAAATTCGTGCACATTAAAAGAGAATTAATTGCCCTAACCGGTTTGGCTCAGTGGATAGAGCATTGGCCTGCGGACTCAAGGGTTCCAGGTTTG
>NW_006285234.1:599982-608550 GCF_000327345.1 Myotis davidii | reverse complement strand
CCTGAAACCTCGCCCTCCAGGAAACAGCTGGGGGAGGGCACAGCTATTTCTAAGACAACCCCTACAGGACTGACTTCCTTCTGGTTGGTCACGCTTCTGGCTGTGATGTTACACCCAGGGTTTTTATATAAGTAAGATAATTTAAAAATTTGCATATCCAGAATATGTAAATAACTTATACAAATCAATAAAAAGGCACGCAATACAATAAGAAAAAATGGTAAAGAGAATCGAATAACCACTTTCAATGGAAAGATATCTCAGTGGCCATTAATATAAGGAAAAATTCTCAACTTAATTAGCCACGAGGGAAATGCAAATTTAAACCACAAAGCCATACCATTGCATATTTACCCAAATGGCTAAAATAAAAAACATATATAATACTAAATGCTTAAGAGTATGAGAATTACTTTAAGTTCTACTTCTGATGGGGATATAAATGGACACAAGCACTTTGAAAAAGCACTTATTCCACTAAATTTGAGCATAAACATACCCAAGTATCTAAAATTTTCACTAGTACTTAGACATTGAACCAAAATGCTTATGTGTGTAAGACACACACACACACACACACACACACACACACACAAATGTTAAGAGAACAGTATCTTAATAGTCCAAACTAGATAACCCGGATGTACATCAATTTATATCAACTGTAAAATGAACAGAAAACACACTTGGCATCTTCACACTTTTTAATACTCTATATCAATGGAAAGGACAATAAGATATATACATCTCATAAACAAAATGCCCAATAATTTTACCTTATTTTAATGTTGTTATTAATTTGCCTCACTCCTTCCTTCTTCCTCCCGGCATGTGATTTAGAAAGTCTTTGTTCCAAATGCCATGAGCACTACCTGCTCAAAAGGGACTGTGTTCTCTGCCTTGTAATCACCATGTAATCTGGAGGAATTCATATTTTGCTTTGGAAATTTATTTGCTAGTTGCTAACTTGAAGAGCATTATTTCTATATTTTTGTATTTTATTGTGCAAATAATTCAAGGAATGACATCAAAATACATTTGTAGGGGAGGTATTACTTCTTTTTAGGCAAATATTTATATTTTATAACCCAATATTTGCATATTTTTTATCTAAAAAATAAAAGATGAGATGTCCCAAGATTCAGGAAATAGTTATCTTCAAAATTATGTTTCATTGTGGTTTTACAAGTGTATTCTTATGTTCAACTTCTTGTGTGTCAGTTATACCTCAAATAAAGTGGTTTAAAAATTATGTCCCATGGAATGAGAATAAAGATTTTTTTAGCTTATCAGATCATCTTTGGTAACTGATTCATGATAACTTGCTGAAGGAATAGGTTATAAGTAGGTTTTGAGAGAGACTATGTAAAAACCCTGTATTAGTTAATGTATATTTATTATGCTTTCCTTAGCATTAACATCATCTGGTGGTAATCTCTTAAATATATTTTGAAAGGTGATCTATTCAATTTATTTAATTCCCGCAGAAATACTTTCCTATAAGGTCCTGACCTGTGTTTGTTCAATAACCTTTGAACAAAAATTGCAAAGCTTTTAAAATAAGTGCCAAGGGAACCTAAAACTATATTCTCTGTTCCCGTGGTGAATAAAACTATTTTTGTCTAATAGAAAAATAACAGGTAGCTTAAGAGATGTTGCTTTTATGCTCTAAAAATATTATTTATGGTGTTACTAGGCTAAAAGGACACACAAAATGTGTTCTCACTTTCCTGCATCTGTCACCAATGCATAAGGCAGACTCCACCTTGGCTCATGATTTTACAACATATCACAAAACTGTGTAGAATTTTACAGTTGAATAAAATAAAAAAATTAATCAGTTGCAGGTACTAACAACCAGAAGGTCTAGTATTCTGACCTGATATATATTCATATAGTCCAGTGGTTCTCAACATTCCTAATGCCGCGACCCTTTAATACAGTTCCTCATGTTGTGGTGACCCCCCAACCATAAAATTATTTTCGTTGCTACTTCATAACTGTCATTTTGCTACTGTTATGAATCATAATGTAAATATCTGATATTCAGGATGTATTTTCATTGTTATAAATTGAACATAATAAAAGAAAAATGATTAATCACAAAAACAATATGTAATTACACATGTGTTTTCTGATGGTCTTAGGCAACCCTTGTGAAAGGGTCTTTCGACCCCCAAAGGGGTCTCGACCCACAGGTTGAGAACCGCTGATATAGTCAATAGTTAATAAAAGCATTGGAGGTTAAATCTCTTTCCTAAGTGAAAACTACTAGTTAGTATCTAAACCAGAAATAGATGCTACGTCTAGTTTTCTATTACATTACATTATATTATATTGTTACTAGAGGCCCTGGGCCTGACCTATGCCCTCTCGTAATCTGGGACTCCTTGGGGGATGTCGGAGAGCCAGTTTCGGTCCTATCCCAACAGGCCAGGCTGAGGAACCCCATTGGTGCACGATTGGGGCCGGGGAGGGACCGTGGGAGGGCTCCAGGGCGTGTCTGCCCAACTCGCCCAGTCCCATTTGGCCGGACCCCAGCTGCAAGCTGACCTACTGGTTGGAGCGTCTGCCCATTGGTGGTCAGTGTGCGTCATAGTGACTGGTCGAATGGTCCAATACTCAAACACTTAGCATATTAGGCTTTTATTATATAGGATTTATAAGCTGTTTGACTTTAAAACTAAGGTAAATATTTAAGGGCAAAGAAATTATTTTCCTGATAGATTTGTTTTTTGATAAAATTATTAAAAAGTGGTAATTTGTTTTTTGATAAAAAAAAGTGGTCATTGGATCCTTAGTGTTTTTATGACAGTTTGTAGATCAGATGAAAGACTATATGCCCTGGTTATAGCCCTCTAACAGCACAGAGAATTGTCAAATGTAGCACTAGGCTAGAAGTCAGTTTGGGTGCTAGATGCAGTTATGAGATTTCTTCGCACTATTTTCTAACTAGAAAAGAGTCTAGGGTCTCTAGGTGGGCAGAGTAGCTGATGGAGAATATGATATTGTGCTTCCTACTCTGAAAATAAGGAAGACCCCGGGAAAGTGCCCATGTGTTTACTTATTAGCTGTTGCAAAGACTCTATTACATACACAGAGATAGCTTTCCTGAGGAAGAAGAGGCATGAATTCTGTCTAGAAGAGAAATCTTGACAACCATGGTCCCACATTTAAATAAGTCTTTCTATTCATCTGTGTTTAATTTTGGGGGTGTTACACAATATAGTTCAACCAAATCAGATGCAATGGTAAATATAATTACTTTTGATTTTCTACAGCTACTCCATACTGATTTAGGGAGAGATTATTCCGCCTGTGTTAATCTTGTTTGAAAGGTGAATAGGTGCTGTGTATTAAAGACTGCAAAAACCATCAGCAACTATCTGTATAAAGTTGCCCTTTATCTATATACTCCTTCTTTCCTAAAATTTTTGTTTTGTTTTGTTTTGTGGGTTGTTTTCTTTGCCATAGGAATATAGTGAATAGAGCTGATTATTCTATAGGAAGCACATAAAAGAATAGAGAGTTAATGGGACAAGGAAGGCAGACACATGTTATTGGGAAATTGAATAATAAAAATAGACATTTGGATAATTGCAACAGATGGGCATGACACAAAGTAGAACAGTGCCAATGTAGAAAATGCTGCATTTTTGCAAACAGAAGATAGAACTGTATTTATCCAAAATACCTAATTTTTATGTAGATAGACACAAGTGCACCAAATTTTATTATTTCAGTACTGAACTACAAAGACCTAATTTGTATTTGAAAATAAACAGTGCTTAAAATAGAATTGTATGTGTAGAAATATATGTGGTAAGAAATTATTGCAAGACAGTTGATAAAATTATAAAAGATTATAACCCTTCTAAAATGTATCTTATACAAGGAGGGACAAAAATAGGTTTACAGTTGTGAGTATGCAAAACACAGAGTTTATTCTTGTATTATTTCTATTATTGTTTTATTTTCCATATGAACACCAGTAAATCTACTTTTTTCCTACCCCGTATATATTCATATAACTTTTTTAAAAAATATATTTTTATTTCTTTCAGAGAGGAAGAGAGAGGGAGAGAGAGATAGAAACATCAGTGATGAGAGAGAATCATTGATTGGCTACCTCCTGCACGCCCCCCACTGGGGATCGAGCCCGCAACCCCGGGCATGTGCCCTTGACCAGAATCCAACCCAGGACCTTCTGGTCTGCAGGCCGACACTCTGTCTACTGAGCCAAACCAGCTAGGGCTATTCATATAACTTCAATTGACTGCTCTGTTCACATCCGAGATGCCCCTGGACTTTGGAGAACCAGTCAGTGGATTTAGTCTTTTTATCATTGCTAATCCTGCTTGTCTTTGGCACATCTATGTTTATGTCTTCCTGATTATGTTCCAGGCTTTGCTTGGGGCCTTGTTTTTACCTTCATTTATTCTCTGAACTACTTGTCTGGCTCTGTCTTATTTCTGTTGCAGAGTAACTTCTGTTCTGAACCATTGTTCAGTCCTTCTTTGGAGGTTCACTATGAATGGTTAACTGGGCAACTAAGGCATCAGAAGGTTTCCACTAACAATTGTTGCTTCTCAGGCTGAAGCTGGAGTTTGGCTTCCTTGGGACACTTACCTTTGGCTCATCTCAATCCTCTCTGGCTGATTTACGTGTGACCACATAAATTTATGCAGACCACCTGCAGGGAGACATGAGCAGCATGGATACCTGTGAAGGGCCCTGTGGTCAAGCCCCTCTTTCACACACCATATGGTAGCCTTCACACTTAAAAATATTTTTATTGAATTTATTGGGGTGACATTGGTTAATACAATTATAAAGGTTTCAAGCATATGATTCTGTAATGTATCATTTGTTCACATTTAAAAAAATTGAGTCATTGGTAAGAAACGGGAGTAAGCTCTAACTGGTTTGGCTTAGTGGATAGAGCGTCAGCCTGTGGACTGAAGGGTCCTGGGTTCGATTCCAGTCAAGGGCACATGCCCGGGTTGCAGGCTTGATCCCTGGTGGGGAACGTGCAGGAGGCAGCTGATCAGTGATTCTCTCTCATCATTGATGTTTCTCTCTCTCTTTCTCTCGCTTTCTCTCCCTTCCTCTCTGAAGTCAATAGAAATACGTTTTTTAAAAAAAATAGAAAAGGGAGTCAGCAACCATGAAACTACCACCACTATACCTGTTATATTTCTAATGTGCTTTGATTTCACACGGGGATTACAGATGAGTACAGAAGACTACACTGATAAGTTCTTATTTGCTATGCTTCAGGGATATAATAGACTTACAGCTTCCTAACTTTACTGTTCTCCCCATATCAGATTCTAAAGATGAGCTTGATGGTGGAGATGTACAACTCCAGGACTAAGGCCCAGCTTCAGTAAGGGAGGAGTTTTTTGATTAATGTGTCCCTCTCATATCATCCCAGTTTGTTGGACTGGGAATATGCTTACAAACATTCCATATCTTTCAATCATTAACCCATGCAATAAAATTATTTGAGCATTATATGTCATGTGCCATGCTATTCTCACTTTCATAGAGCTTATATTCTAGGTGACAAATAAATGAAGTAATTGTGATAGCTGTGAAGTGCTATAAAGGAAGCAAATGGCTGAAATAGAGAACAGACTTGCAGAATAAGCACAAATTAGATGAGATAAGCTTGAAAAACTTTATGTAGGCTATATTTGAGATAAAAGATAAAGAATGAAAAGGATGAAATCTGTCTGTGAGTCAATGGAAGGACTTTTCAGATAGAGAAAAATAACATACCAAGGGCCTGCTATAAACATTGAAGGGCATTCAAGATATTTAAGATGAGCAGTGTGTTACAGCATGTACTGTAGTGAGGATGAGTAATACGAGGGGATGTTAGAGGACAATAAAGGACTAGATCATACAGATCCTGTTGTCTATAGTAAGGAGTCTATATCTTATAAAAAATATATTTCATTGGTTATTTACAGAGAGGAAGGGAGAGGGATAGAGAGTTAGAAACATCGATGAGAGAGAAACATCGATCGGCTGCCTCCTGCACACCCCCTACTTGGGATTGAGCCTGCAACCAAGGTACATGCCCCTGACCAGAATCGAACCTGGGACCCTTCAGTCTGCAGGCTGATGCTCTATCCACTGAGCCAAACTGGTTAGGGCAGGAGTTTATATCTTTGCACAACAGGAAGCAATTAGATTGTCTTAAGGAGGGAAGTGCAATTTTTAAGAATATTTTTGTTAAGGTATAGAAAATAGATAGTAGAAGCAGGAATACCTGATACCTTTCATGACCTAATACCTTTTAGTTGTATTATGGAAACTTAAGTGAGCTTGTTTGCTGAAATAAGAAAATCAAATTTAAAGAGAGGTAGAGAGGGAATAACCACATAACAGATGGATTTGGAATGGGCCTAGGAGGTGGAGTCTAAGGTATTAGGTATTAGGTCACAAAGTTATTAGGTATTCTATGAATATATGGGGCACATACTGCCTTGTGACAGGAAGGAAGAGAGAAATGGATTTAAGGATAGGTAGGCATGTAGATTTGTTGGTGGAAAATTGAGTGTATTCATGCATGTTCACTTTCATTTTCTCCATGAAATAGGAGGCAAGAAAAATCAGTTGTGAGGAGTATAAGTGAAACTGTTTTGATGGATAAGAAAATGTATGAATTAGAATTAGGGAAAGGGCAGGACATTACATTCTCCCTCAACAATGCTTGTCCACCAAGTTGTAGACACAATACCATGCCCATTTAATTAGGTGCTTGGCAAGCAAAGGACAGTGCTATTTTCTAAGCTGTGCTCTAGCTCCTTTATAGAAAGTTGAGTCATAAATGTGTATTATTAATAACTCTTTTAGAGAACAAACTTCCCTGTGCTCCCTGCAACAGGAACTCAGAACACCTGCCATCCCACACTGAGATAAAAAGACTATGTTCCCTAAGAGATCCTAAATATTCATCACACACAACTTTCCTCAACCTTGCCCATTGCCTCACTTTCCCCAATTGGAAAGGGATTCAATTCTGAAGTACTTTTTAGCCACTTGTAACATAAACACATCAGAAAATAATACAAAGGGCAGAGTAACTAAAGATCCTTTATATCACTATGCTTGCCATAAGATGTGCATCTAAAAATCGTAATAACTTTGTATCAGTGGTTCTCAGCCTTCCTAATGCCGCGACCCTTTAATACAGTCCCTCATGTTGTGGGGACCCCCAATTTCATTGTTACAAATTGAACATAATTAAAGCATAGTGATTAATCACAAAAACAGTATGTAATTATATGTGTTTTTCGATGGTCTTAGGCAACCCCTGTGAAAGGGTCTTTTGACCCCCAAAGGGGTTGTGACCCACAGGTTGAGAACCACTGCTTTATATGGTGGTTTACAGATGGTTACTAGACATATACTGGTGGTCACATCATAAGGTATATAAATGTAGAATTATAATGTTGTATACCTACAACTAATACAATATTGTATGTCACCTATCTTTTTCTACACTTTATCTTAGCCAAAAGGCCAAAAAGTGATTCAACTACCTTTTAATAGTAATGGGTGGTTAGATCAACACTAATGTTTGAATCAACACTTTGGAAATTACCCGGATGTATCATTGGCAAATAAGTTTTCCCATTTAGTGGGTTCCCTTTTCATTTCATTGATAGTTTCTTTTTCTGTGCAAAAGCTTTTTAGTTTCATGAAGTCCCATTTGTTTCTGTTGTTTCCTTTGCCCAAGGAATATATCAGCAAAAATATTGCTTCGAAAAATGACAAAAATTTTACTGTCTATGTTGTCTTCTAGAATTTTTATGCTTTCACGACTTACATTTAAGTCTTTCATCCAGTTTGAGTTTATTCTTTTGTATGGTGTATGTTGGTGATCTACTTTCATTATTTTGCATCTATATGTTCAGTTTTCCCAGCACCATTTATTGAAGAGACTGTCTTTACTCCATTGTTTGTTCTTGTCTTCTTTGTCAAATATTAATTGACCAGAAAAGCATGGGTTTATTTCTGAGCTCTGTGTTCTATTCCATTGATCTATATGCCTGTTTTTGGGCCAATTCCATGCTGTTTTGATTCCTATGGCCTTGTAGTATAGTTTGATATCAGGTAGTGTGATACCTACAACTTTACTTTTCTTTTTCAAGATGGCTGAGGCTATTCGAGGTCTTTTTTGGTTCCATATAAGTTTTTGGAATATTCTAAATCTGTGAGATATGCCATTGGTTTTGTAATGGGAATTGTGTTGAATCTGTAGATTGTTTTGGGTAGTCTGGACATTTTAATGATGTTAATTTTTCCTATCCATGAACACAGTATCTACACTAATAAAAGAGAAAAATGGTAATTGGCGTACGACGCTACCCTTTTCATTGGCTAATCAGGGCTATGCAAATTAACTGCCAACTCAGATGGCAGTTAACTGACAACAAAGATGGCGGTTAATTTGCATATGTAGGCACAATGCAGGGAGGTGAAAGGGAAAGCAGGAAGAAGCCCCCTGCCACTGACAGTGATCAGAAACCCAGGGGGGAGCCTCCCGGCCAC
>NW_006285234.1:598441-599534 GCF_000327345.1 Myotis davidii | reverse complement strand
GGGGGGTGGAGCAAGCGATCAGAGGGAGATGGGGGTCCCCTGCCCAGGCATGATTCCTGGGCCAGAGGCCTCAGGCCTGGGCGGGCGTAAGAGCCAGTGATCGAGGGTGATGGGGGTTCCCTGTCCAAGCCTGACACCTCTGGCGGAGGCGTCAGGCCTGGGCAAGGGGCTGATCAGGCGATCGGAGGATGATGGGGGTCTACGCCTCTGGCTGAGGCATCAGGCCTGGGCAAGGGGCAGAGCCAGCAATCGGAGGGGTCTGGGGGTCCCCTGCCCAGGCCTGACGCCTGGGCCAGAGGCATCAGGACTGGGCTGGGTGCAGAACCAGTGATGGGGGGAAATGAGGGTCCCCTGCCCAGGCCTGACACCTCTGTCAGAGGCGTCAGGCCTGGGCAAGGGGCCGATCCTGCGATTGGAGGGTGATGGGGGTCAACGCCTGAGGGCTCCCAGTATGTGAGAGGGGGCAGGCTGGGCTGAGGGACACTCCCCCCCCCGCCACCACCCAGGGCACGAATTTCATGCACCGGGCCCCTAGTATGTTTATACTTACAGTATTTTCCTTAATTTCTTTCCTCACAATCAACACTTTTTAATGACATTTCTTTTGTGAAGCTAAACAACAGAATGTTTTATATGAACAAAGTTACCAAGGCTCCTTTCGACCTTTTAAAAGTTATATATATACTTATTTATTTTAAAAATCTTTATTGTTCAGATTATTACATTTGTTCCTCTTTTTTCCCCCATAACTCCCCTCCTCCCAGTTCCCGCCCCACCCTCCGCCCTCACTCCCCACCCACTGTCCTCATCCATAGGTGCACGATTTTTGTCCAGTCTCTTCCCGCATCTCCCACACCCCTTTCCCCCCCAAGAACAGTCAGTCCATTCCCTTTCTATGTCCCTGATTCTATTATAATCACCAGTACATTCTGATCATCAGATTTCTTAACTTGATTCTTAGATTCACTTGTTGATAGATGCATATTTGTTGTTCATAATTTGTATCTTTACCTTTTTCTTCTTCCTCTTCTTAAAAAGAGAGAGAGAGATGGGGTGAGGAGGAGGAGAGGAAAAAAAGGAAAGGGGGAAGGGC
>NW_006285234.1:586036-598006 GCF_000327345.1 Myotis davidii | reverse complement strand
TTTTTATGCTTTCTTGGTGCAACCCCTAGTGGTTTTTTATGCACAGTCTTGTTGTAGTTAAGCCTAGATTGTTGTAGGTAATACTGGCAGGGATTTGACCTCCAGGCCAACTGGCTGTGAGAATCAGCTGTGTCTGCAGTGAGAGAACTTCTGTCCTCTAGGGAGGTGCTAATCTAGCCTTTGCCTGAGGCTATCTGGCAAATGGCTCTGTGCAGGGCTTTGGCAGGGCAGGTCGCACAGGATCAACAGGGTGGGCCGGATCGAGCAGTTATGGCTGCTCTCAGTCCCGTACCCAGGGGCTCTGCCTCTCTGAGTCCCAGCAACCGCTGCAAACCTCAGAGAGAAAGCTGCCTTCGAGTTCCGACCGAAGCCAGACAGTCCCGCTTCTCCCGTTTGAGTCTGGGTCCCTAAAGACTCTCCCGTATCTGGAGCTCAGAGTCTGCAACTCCCTCCCAATTGAAAACGCCAACCACGCCCTCAGCCACCAGCCCGCTCTGCATGCACTCCGCACCTTCGTATTTGACTTCAGCACTGCATCTCCTCTGAGTGTCCGTATGCGTTTCTCTTTCCTCCTAGTTGTAGGACTTCCACTCAGTCAGTGTTCCTGTGGTTCTGGGTGATGTCCGTTCCGTCTTTTAGTTGTATTTTTGAAGTGGTTGTTCGAGGCAGCAAACTCCGGTGTTAATAACCTATGCCGCCATCTTGGTTCTCTATTTATTTATTTTATTTTTGTTTTTTTTGCATTTTCTTTAGTCAGTAGTTATAGTCACATATCACCCTTATGTACTATGTATCTTATTATTGAGATAGGCATAGTAAATTAAAGCTAGAATTAAATATATTGATTATAAAATAATGTTTTCACTTTTTTCATATATTTTTAAAGTGATCTCTGGGAGAAAGTTAGTACTAAATACTATATCAAGCAAGGAAAATTACTAGATTTGTGTGTAAAGTGGGGGAGAGGCTGATATCTTTATATTGGATAAAACTCATTTACTCCATTAGAAAATGGTCACTTTCCCAGTAGATTTAAAGAAAAAAGGGTACATTTGCTTATGATTAGTGGGCAGGCATTTGGTAAAGCTGCAAAAGATTGAATCTGTTTTTACCAGTCTTCTTCCCTCATGCCACAAATAAGATGTTACATGAAAGATAAAAAAGAAATCCATTGAAAAAGTGGTTTTTGATTTACTTATAGTCACAATGCAAAAATTAGTCACAGTATGAGAATTAGCGAGTCAGAATTTGTCTAAAGGTGGTCTAAAGTTTATGTTTATTTTTCGTGCCACAACTAAATGTCTTGTAGATCATATAATTTATAGTTCTGGATCTTGACATTCTAAACTCTGCTTAAAAAGTTCTTCCTTCTGTTTGATGAACCGCTGTTTTTATGCCTCTTGATTCCAAGCATGTCTTGAGGGTAATTGCTTCCATAGGAGCGTCCTTTCTCTTCCTTCTGATCTCAGCAGTCATTTGCTGCCATTAACATGTGGGTTTTCCTTAACATGTAAGCCAACTGTTAAATGAGGCTCCAAGAACACACACACACACACACACACACACACACACACACTTTGTAGTAAGATACAAATTATAAAAAAATAAAAACTTCAGTACTTGATATAGGAATAATCATTATTAAAAATAGAAGAACCTACATAAGGCTTGATAGGGAATAATGTTTTTTATTATACTATAGGTAAAGCCATGATACAATTAGTACTTTGATTCTATTGATAGTGGAAGTTCAAGAAGGTTTGTTTTTTTTTAGGGAGGGGGTGAAAATATTTCAGAGAAATCACTACAATTTCACATCTCCAATACACAGATAAAAAAGTATAAGCATACTTGGAATCAAAATTTCACACTAGTAAGGAACACAAAACGGGATCTTTAGGATTTCATAAATGAAATAATTTTACAAGTTCCTGCTTCTAGCTTGAATCCTAGGTGTAGCTGAGATTTGTGAATTTCCTCTATATAATACTTCACAAATAACTGCTTCGGAGTATTAACTTTGGTTCTCTTTCTTACTCTGGTTATTTTTCAGATGAAACAACAAACTTAATCATTCTGTGATGGAAAGAGTCTGACCCATTCCTCCACACACAAAGGGCACACACTCTATAGAATCACAAATCATTGCCAGTCATGGTCCTGTGGCTCACCCATATGTAATGGTTATTATGAATATTAAAGTTGTAATTTTCAAGGTACTACTGTTTGCTTTTTACCTAACTCTTAAGTGGGTGAACAGAGCACATTTTTGTAACTATATAGCCAATGAGTCCAGGAAAAGCTCTTGGAAACTGATACATTTCTTTTGAGATAGAATTGAGAGGTGAGCTTTTATATACAGTGTGTGTTCCACTGCAAAGTTGAACTGGAGGTTTTTAATGATGAGAATTTATAGTTGCAACACCATCCTATTGTGGTGGAGACTGGGAGTTAATGCTACTGTAAATGTGAGGAGGAAGAGAAGTTTATTGTTGCCTAAAGCTTCAGAAATAAATTTAGAGTAACCTCAGAGGAAGACCCTTCCATGAATGACCTACTCTCTTTTGTACTCTTGTCTGTTGCTATTTCAAGATTTTGTTTTGTTTCTGCTAAGAGCCGGTCCAAATTTGATCAACAGAGGTTTCTCGAGAGAATGTGATTATGCGCTTATCTTTGGAGCTGTTCAGTTTATCTTTAACTTTAAACTATTTCAAAGTAATTAGCTTAATTTGATGCTGTAACAGAAAGTAATCCTCAAAACTCTTAACAGAGTAACACTGATAAAAGAAAAAAAAGATAATGAAAAATTGCTCTTAATTTTTCTCATGTTTAAAGAATACAAAATTATAAATTTTCCTTACTTACAAAATTGTTATCTGAATATAGAATACACAGAGGAATATGGAAATAGACAAAAAGATGAAGACCCCAATAATAATAATGCTGTAGTTTAGCATGGCTTTATATGCTCTGAAAAATGTAAGCATGTGGCTTACAAAATTTTAAAAGCAGATTTCTTTGTGCTTATGAAACTGGAAAATGAATGGGTCCGGGCTGCCTGTCACTACCTGAGCCAATTAAGCTGAGACAGGGTTGAATTGTATATGAGTGTTTTATTTTCCAGTATTGCCTGCAACTTGGAGGAGCAAAAGCTCATCCACAAAAGTATGCTCTGCCCCCTTCCCCCAATAAACCAGCTGCTTATATTGGGTAGAAGGACACAGATTACATGGGGAAGTAGGCAAAAGGAATAAGCATGGGTATAATGGTTATAGATTACAGTTAATGCAGGCTGGGGATTGCAAAGGGTGTGCCTCCAGGATTTCATTGTTTGGGCAATAGGTTGTTAATTTTTCCATGAAATGGACCACATTTCACATTTTGAGGTTAATGCCCAGGCCCTGGGGCGTATAACTCTCAGCCAGGTCAGAATGCCTCTCTCTAATCAGAACAAAACAATCACGGTTAACAGAGCATGATTAATATTTCTTATAACTATAATTAGACCCCACAATTCTATTTCTCCCCCCTACCCCTAACATTTATTCTTACAACATCAACAATTGTATAAACCACCCCTTGGATATATATCTAATAAGAGGTTGAGATATTAATTTATGAATTACTATAATGAAGTGAACGTTTTTTTATATTAATAGAATTTTTTGATATATGGAACAAAATTTCTTTTTGTTGCTCTTTTAAGTAAGTTATTCAGATAAATGTGGTTTTGGAGAAGTCAATATCTTATGGGAAAAGATATTGCAACTCTGAGGGTTGCCAACTTTCTCTGTGGGGCATTGACCAATCTGTAAAGATGGAAACCACCTTATTCAGTGTTTTTTCTAATACTCTTGGAATTCTAGGTGATGTGTGGTTCTGTAAAGTCACTCTCGTGAACTGAGGGTAGAGGGAAATAATTAGACTTATACCCTATCAACCACAATTTAAGTGTTTTATTTGCTTATAGTCTGGATCAGGTATTATTTAAAGAAAGTTTACACAGGACAATAGAGTTAAATTTATACATGCTCAAAGTAGGACACGAGGAGATATATCTCCTCAGTTACAAGCCAGTATGGCAGAATCAGGGATATATATATAATTTCTCTACTTGTTATCCATCTTCACCCCTCTTTCTTCTACTCATCCCTGCTTTTTTCTTCTCTCCCTCCGTCCATCCCTCCCTCCCTTTCTTAACTTCATTCACCAAATTTTGGATACACACATCATATTTGACAGGCATATTACTTGCCACAGTGGACACTGAAAGTAGTTTTTTTAAAACACAATAAATAAATAAGTCACAAAATAATATGGTGAATGCTACAACAAAAATATGAAAGAGACCTTGAGCACACAGTTGACTACATTACTGTAAGATAGGCAGTTACCTTTCCTTAGTTATGCTATACTGGTGAAGCATTCAAACTCTGCAGTAAGATGTACCTTCAACCCTTTTCTCAGACATTCATTAGCTGTGTGACCTTTGGTAAGTTCCTTACTGTGAATTGCTTCATAATCTATATATATAAAAGCCTAATATGCTAATTGTCCCTCTGACCATTCAATTGTTTGACCAGTTGCTATGATGCACACTGACAACCAGGGGGCAGATGCTCCAACCAGTTGGTTAGCTTGCTGCTGAGGTCTGGCCATTTGGGACTGGGCGAGATGGACGGGACACACCCTGGAGCCCTCCCCTGGTCCCTCCTTGGCCCCAATAGTTCTTAAATAAGGGAGATACAATCAGATAACCACCAACTCTTTTTTTCTACTTATAAATCCATGGAAATGTATGTCTGCCTAAAGGGAAAAACATTTTCCTACACTCATAACATTCTGACACCAAATGTGTGTGGAGTTTCCCCCAACTAACCAATTCTCCAACTCTCTGGATATCCCACAATTCAATTATGACACTAACCAGTGTCATAATTAGTGCACAAACTTCAGGTTAAGGAAAGGGCTCAGTTCCACAAGATCACCCCTACTTTAGATGCCAGTCCCAGGTACCAAGTTGTCACCTGTGCTTCTGACTAACTGGCTATAAATTGGGAGTTTCCACAATCCCCTCCTCAGGGTCCAAAATCCACTATAATGGTTCACATAACTCAGGGAAACACTTATTTACACTTACTGTTTCATTATAAAGGATATAAAAATGATACAGATAAGCAGCACGATGAAGAGGTTCATAAGGCAAGGTCTGGGTCGTAGAAGATTTTAAAATAAAACTAATTTGTTTACAAAACCATTACATATCTCTTTATATTTTTGTGCAATTTGATTACTCTCCCCCCCTTCATCTACTGTTATTTGTACCTCATGATAAGTTTGTGCAGAATTATTTAGCATGAAATATCAGCTTCCGATTAGCTAGGTGCAGTTCTTCCTCAGGCCAGACGTTTTCCATAAGTAGTATCTCCTGAGGAGGCCTTTAAAAAATTTTTTTAAATTAATTTCAGAGAGGAAGGGAAAGGGAGAGATAGAAACATCAATAATGAGAAAGAATCATTGATTGGCTGCCTATTGCACGCCCCCCATGGTGATCAAGCCGGAAACCTGGGCATGTGCCCTGACTGGGAATCGAACTGTGACCTCCTGGTTCATAGTTTGATGCTCAACCACTGAGCCATGCAGGCCAGGCACCTCCTGAGGAGGCTTTAATTAATTCTTCCAATAAATTTAATAATAAATGTCACTATTATTAGACATGAAAGTCATGAGTTAGTTGAGTATTAACCATAATACCAGTATTATACCATATCACAGTTTGATCATAGCACTATTCATTTTCTTTATAGAACAAATCAGTAAGAATTACAGAGGTATTTACTTCGTCTTCCCAACAGAATCCACTGTTGCCCATATTCAAGGTACTGTCAAGGACAGGCACCAGTACAGGTGGCCATTGAAGGATGAACATGGTGGTAGGCTAAAAAGCCATCTCAGATAGTGATTAAAGAAAATTGAATTTATTTAAGGAAAGGTGATGGGGAATTGTGAAAACCCACATCCTGAGTGGTTCAGGGTTTGGGCTCTGGAAGAGGGGCCGCCCGCAAATGACAGAGATGAGACAAATAATAACTAGGAAATTGGGGGGCCAGGCAGGAGCCCAACACAAGAGGAAGGACTCCACTTGTGCTCAGGCCTTGCCATCCTTTTATTCAGTTTGGAATGCACCTATAGCCCTTAGGCAGGCAATTTTCAGTAACACAGATTATCTATCAATAAGGATTTATATGGGAAGTTGCTTCAGCTACCATTGTCTCAACTAAACAGTCAGTGCATAGCTCTGGCCTTTGCCAGGGCTCAAGGGTCATCAGCATTCCCGGCTCCTTGTCCACACCTCTCTGCTAGTGAAGACAATAGGCGGCTTTGTGATGTGATACCCAAAGGGAAGGGCTGCACAGTACTGAGCCAAGGGGACATTGGGTCGATGATGGCAGCACCCAGAAGCTGGAGTTTCATCCTTATATGTAGTCACTGGCAGGAAGCTTTTGTGGTCAGTGGGCCTGGGGCTGAAGTGGTGGGCTTGGAATGCCAATGGACTGCAGGTGTGTGATCAGGTGTCTTTAAGACAGTTTCAGTTCCTTACATGGCCCAACTCCTGGTGTCCAGCAATTTTTTCCTGGTCTTTTGTTCTACCGTGTCAGGAAGTTTACAAATGGCTGTTAAAGATTGTATTGCCCTATAGTCTTAACAGCCATGACCTGTTTATTTCTGGGTTCCAAATTAATTGGGGCAAAGCCATTCACCATGTCTCATCTCACAGATTTGTCCTGAGACTGGTTTCCATTGTGTGTTGTTACATAGCAGGGCCCACCTCCTTCTGGTGGACAGGAGATGAGTGGTATTTAGTTCCTGTCCCTACTAATTGCATCACAGGATGTTTTATTTTGACCTATTCTGGTAGTGAGAGCAATCATAGTACATCAATGTGAATTACAAGTGCACCCCAGAGAACTTCCATATGTTTGGAGGGCCATAAGATTTTCATAAGTGCACCCTTGGGACTCAGCAGCTGGGATTGAGAGTCATAGCTCCATGGCCACTTTAGCCTCCAGTTGTGTCAGAGGCCTTGTTGGGTCAGAGCATAAGACCTTTTCCAGTGCTGGGTTTTAGCATTATACAGCATTATTTGTTGAGTGATGGAATCTATTTCAATATTCCTTAAATCCACATCTCTCTTCAGCTACTGCCTATTTCTTTGTACTTCCTCACAGCAATATTCCTAAACATATTGCTTAAAATATATGTTATAATCTTCATTTCCTCATCTCATGTTTTTTCTTAACTCTTAGTATAGCAGGAAAAAGAGTTGTCACCATTTATCATTGGTATCTAATAGAGATAGACTATTATCTATTTAAAATATTTTCTAGTTATTTTTACAAATAATTTAAAGAAAGAATAAAGGAATAGTGAAGAGTAATTATTTAAAACTGTAATATGCATTAAACATAGAAATCTTTCCATATAAAATAATTTTTGGCACATGCACCTCATTAAAGATAAAAAATGTCATATATTCTTGAAGCAAAAAGGGATAGGTCCACGTTTTTTGTCACAAAAAATTGTGTGATATCCTTCCTATTAAATGACTAATGAGAATACTTTATTTCCTTTTTGTTCTTAGGAGAACATTGTTCACACATTGTTTCTTGAGTTTGAGAAGATTACCTAAGAGATATCACCTGAAGGCTCGTATTCTGATATTTCACTTATATGATCACTTTCATCATCATCATTATATCCAGAGTGCTGCTGTCTCTGTGTATTCATCTTCTCATTTTTCTAAAAATTGTGAAATGTCTAGTATATTTTCTTTGCCATTATGGGCAGAAAAAAGATCTGAATTCTCAGCTGTGTTCAATGAAAACTAAAAATGGGCTATAAAGATAGTTTTTCCAGTCTTTTTAAAATAACTTTTTGAATGATGATGCAATACTTTGGGTAACAATTAGAAAACTGAAAAATGATGATTTATTCCTCTATTGCATTATCCTTTTAAGTGAGTTTAATATTCTTCCATTTTTTTATATTAAAATATAAAAAGTCTTTTAAATAGTATATTTGGAAATAATTGAGGAATAGTGATGAGTTAAATTCTAGGATTATGAAATAGTGAAATGTTTTAAGAGATAAGAAACATAAGATCATTAAGATCCCATCATATACCTTAGATATATAAAAAGGTCTAATAGATTCATATTTTAATTCAAATAGAATGGGTTTTATTCTTTTAAAAGTAGTGAACTTTTTTGTTTTATGTTTGGAAGCTCTCTAAAAAAATACTAAAATACTTATAAACACAACTGTTTAAAGAAGAAACTCAGAAGTGAAATTTGGATCCAGTGGACTGATTGCATATTTATTTGTCCACTTTTATCAAGCTTTCTGCCTTCCACAAATATAAAATCATCTGTAAAGGTTACTGGTAACTCAAGTCTTGGCAAAATACATAGTCAATATTGAGGTCTCATTGTAATGAATCTGTTCAAGGTCCTACATAGCTGACTTCACCTTCCTTCTTGAAACCGTATTCTGAATGACCTCTGTAACATTACACTAACCTAGTAGTAATTTTCTTTCTATCTCATCTGCTGCTCCTTAATTTCCTACTCTTACTCAGTCTGAAATTGGAGGAGTTATCATCTCTCTTCAGTGTTCCTTTCTATCTACTGTCTTATAGATTACCTCATTCAATCCCATCTGTAGGTCACTGAGTCTTTATTTAGGTATGCCATACTTCATGTGGCTCACAGTGAACTACTGCATATGCCCCTCCAAATTGACATTCTCAATCCTCATGCATCCTCTATCTCAGCAAATAGCACCACCATTCACCTATTACATTTTCAAACACTTATGAATCATCTTCCATATTCAAGAGTAAGCTTAGATATCCCAACCTTCAAAGTATATTTGAGATATAATAGCCTTTTATTATCTAATGTATAATAACTCTACTCTAAGCCACCATCAGTCAGCTGGACCACTATACCAATCTTCTAAATACACCCTCCAAGTTTGCTCTCCTGCAACATAGTTTCCAACCAGCAGAGAGTTTTCCAAAGACATTCTTACCTTACATGAGTCTCTTGCTTAAAACCATTTGAGAGCTTCCCATTGCAGCCAGAATAAAATCTAACTTTAGAGTAGCAGTTCTCAACCTGTGGGTCGAGACCCCTTTGGGGGTCAAACGACCCTTTCACAGGGGTCGCCTAATACCATCAGAAAACACATATATAATTACATATTGTTTTTGTGATTAATCACTATTCTTTAATTATGTTCCATTTGTAACAATGAAATTGGGGGTTCCATTATTCTATTCTCTAGATAAATTGGTTGGCCTTCTTTCTGTTCCTCAAACACACAAGAGAAAAATTTAATTGTCTTCTTCGCAACTGAAGGAAAAATACCACAAGAGGCCACCTCTGTTTGGACCCTAAATTGTGATCTCTCATTTTTCCAGAATAGTGAAAGCTCCATATTATAGGTATGTAGTAAAAATATCCTTGAGCCTGACCAATCTATAGCACTATTGTTCCTCCTTTGGGGGAAGTGGAGTTTGGGAGGGGTGTGACAAGTTTTGGGTTATGTGCTAATTGTCTATGTTGTAAATTAAAACATATGTTATGATACACATAGAGTCAGAACTCAGTTGAGGGCAGATATCATTCATTGTTGGTTATAGAAACCAGAGGTCTGCTACTTCAAGAAGCCTTACCAATAGGGAAAATTAAAACTTACTATATATACATCAGTATTAAATTTTTATTTTGATTATGACATATAGCAAGACATCTATTTTACTTTATAGTCTCAATCATACAGACATATAAAAATATATAGGCCTGTTCAATTTCAAAAATTTCAAAATTTCATACTACTACACTTACTCTGACACATATGTGATATTCTCTGACATTTCCTACACTATTCTGTTTTATTTCATTAAAATGGACTTCTAGTTATAATAAAAAAATTGATTTTATAATCCACTAATTAGTCCCAATTCTTAGTTTGGAAAGTGCCAACATCATTGCATCCAGAAGATACCATGAGAGCAATAAAGAAAAACACCTAAATCAGGCAGAGGGTTCTAAAAGGATTTCTCAGAGAACTTCCTGTCCCCTGGGAAACAGGATATTCACAAAGGGGAAAACAGAGTTTGGTGTACTTTCTGTGGTAGACTGAAAAACAAGTTCCCAAAAGGACTTGTAATGAGACAGCATGTGAGTGAGTTATTGAATGAATAAAAGAATAGGAGAGTTCAGAAATAGCTATAAAGTATACAACATGCTTAATTCCTATTAATTAAAAATTAATTCACAATCTAAGAAAGTCAAATGTCCATTTTCTGTTCACAGAAGGCATATCAAATCTGTAAACATTTACCAAACTAGAGGCCCGATGCACGAAATTCATGCCTGGTGGTGGTGGTGGGGGGGGTTCCCTCAGCCCAACCTGTACCACAGCCCGACCTTTACCCTCTCCAATGCGGGAGCCCTCGGGGATCGGGCTTAAACTGGCAATTGGACATCCCTCTGGCTCCTAACTGCTCACCTGCCTGCCTGTCCTAACTACTCTGCCTGCTAGCCTGATCCCCCTAACAGCCCTCCCCTGCTGGCATGGTCACCCTTATTAACTTTTTTAAAAAATCTTATCCCCTTCACACACAATTGTATTTGACTTCCTTTTGGCTTCTCCCTCTCACACAGTTTTTCTCTCTCCTTTATGTAACGCTTTTTCCTACTGACTTATCATTTATAAACTTTTCTTTCCTCATTTCCTACTTCTGTTCCATCATCCTTCTTCCCATCTATCTCCTACCCTCCCTCCCCACATTCCTTCTTTCTTTTATCTTTACCCCTGTCCTCCCTCCCCTTTTCCTTCCTTCCCACCTTAATTTTTTTCTTCACTTCCTCCCTCAGACCTGCTTTGCTCCCTCCCCCATTTCTTCCTTCTTCCCATTCTCCTTTTAAGCTCTACCGGATCCCCTTTAAAACTTTTCTTCCCTCCCTTTTTCTCTCTCATCCTACCTTTCCCATACACTCTTTTCTATTTACTTCTACTGTTTTAATATCCATCTATCTGCCTAATTATTCACTATCATTTATCTTTTTTCTTTTCTGACTCCTACTTTTAAAATCTGTCCCCAGTACACAACTATACTTGATTTTCATTATAGCTCCTACAGTTCACTCATATATCCTCTTTCATTCTTTAACTCTGTTCTCTACTGACTCATGAAGTTCTTCCCTCCCCCGTCTCTTCTTCCCCATTTCCCCCCTCCTCCTTCACTCTTTTATTCTTTTTTACAGGCTAATTAAAAATTCTATGCTTTTCGGCCTTAGTACTGATGGCTTTCCTTTCTGGGACCTGTAGCCGCCTCTGTTTGGGCACTGGGGCCCTTCTTTGAGGGGCCGAGCGATGATGGAGCTGTATCTTGCCTACTGTGGTCCGCACCTCCCCCCTCTGAGTTGGGGGAGGGTCCAGCTTGTCCCGGCGTCCATCGTGGAGACCACTGTGTTATGTGCACGTGCGTGTGTGCATTCATGCGCATGAGGCTTTTCTCCCATTCAGTGCTGGGGGCAAGGGGGGCGGACACGCAGAGGCCTTTCCTGTCCTCCGGCATGCCCACTCCCATGCCTCGAGCGGCTCTCTGTCTGCTCCCCTCGGAATTTGCAGGTGATGGGCGTGCTTGCGCAGGCACAGTTGGGCCCAGTTTGTCCTCAGGGGGGGCGTTCCGCCCAGGATGCGAGCTCCCATCTGGGTTGGACCGAGCAGATGAATGAATGGACAGCTGGAGAAAACCGTGGAAGCTTCCCTGTGGTGTGAAGGTCAACTGTGCACTCTGTGTTGTCGTGCCCGGGCCCTTACTTCGTGCTATTGGGTCCACACCTTCTCGATTTGCATGCACAACCCCTCCTGGGGGTCACCACCAATGCACACACC
>NW_006285234.1:571368-586026 GCF_000327345.1 Myotis davidii | reverse complement strand
TGGTCGCATCCCCAGGCAGAGTGGTCTCCGAGGGGTGCGGTGTCGTGGGGGTGTTTGTTGGGAGAATAAGAGGACTACGGAGCCTGCCACAAGTCCCCCTGCTGTGTGGGCACCTGCTGGTCTGTCAGTATGCAAATTGATTGTTACTGGGACACCGTAACAGACAATTAGCATATTACCTCTTTATATGCATAGATGTTTATGGAGTGCCCCTATAGTTTCCAGAACTATATTACTTTTCACCTGTAGGATGATTATAATATTTAGGTGTTATTTGTCTGTAACCTTGGTGTCAATCACTGCTATGGTATTATATTTGGAATATGAAAGCTAAGAACAGTAAGAGTGATGCTAATAATGATAACAGTAATAGCTAATAGTTATTGAGTGCCTTCTACTCTTAACATCCATTTTGGAATTATCTCTAGCGAGCTGAGTTATTACTGAGCTGTGGACTATAACTTGCATGTGTTTAGTTGTTTCATTCAAACATTGGATTGTCCTGCATTTAATACATTTCCTAGAAATGACGCTGGAAGTAATCTAGTGGAAAAAAGCTGACATACTGACTGAAATACTTTAACAGCAAAGCTTATTCTAGGTGAAATAAGGAACCAATTTTAATAGCCCTTTTGAGGCAGGTTTAGCTTTTCTGTCTCACATGGGGTTTTGGGGAAGTTTGTTTTATTTTTATGCCTTTATTATGGTCTAGAAGAATAGATTGGTTTTCAATAATTGCTATAACCTTCTTTCTTCACATTCAAGGTTTTTTTTTCTCCCTTCTCTGTTTTTTTAAGGTCACAATTTTTCTTGTGAAATTACTCTTTGGGGAGTATAGAATGAAAGCAAATTTAAGGAGACAGTTTTATTTCCTTGGCAGCTAGAAGGAGAGTTTCTGGAAAGAGAACTGTTTCTATGTTCAAAGTGGCTTCAGCAAGGAACCTTGAGGCAGAAGCTGAGCTGGAAGGGCTGAGCACCCTACCCAGGTCTCACAGGTGGAGGACAGCCATTTTGCATGAATCAAGGTAAAGAAATACGGTTTCAGAGAGGAAAGGCTATAGGGAGCCAGGTGGAGCTGATGAAGCAAGGCTTAGCTGGGAGAAAGGCGAGAGGAAGGCTTGTGGATGCTTGGCCAAGAAGGGGATTTGCAGAATTAACTAAGGGGATTTCAGTTATTTCAGTGGACATTCTCATTCATTCCCATGTTCAGGTGTATAATAAGGGCCATGTTGCCCAGTGGTGTTTTTGTGTGAGTCTGTCTTTCAGGGAACCTGTAGGTGGAAGGAGGGCATAGTCAGCACCTGATTTCCATGAGCAGTGCTAGTCACCTACACTCACACAGGAGGTAAAATCACTGCAGTCTCTTTCTCTTGACCTGCACCCCAACTTTTAAATCTCAGGTCTGCCCTTAACAAACCAGGGCACCTTAGGCCAAATCTCTAAACTTAACTTTCTCAATCTGTAATAATTTGAGTGGAGGGGATAATAATAGCAATATCCAAATAAAGTTAAAAAATGTTAAAAACACTCAGCTACGTAGGAGATGCTTAATAAAGCATTCTTTGACTCTCCACTGAAAAGACTGCCAGACTCAGGCTCAGCTGGAGTTACGTAGTAGCTTTCTCTCTGCTCTTACTGTTCTGAAAGGGCTATTGGTGCCATAGTGCATATTTGTTGCTTGTTTATACAACCGTCTCACCTTTCTAATAGCCAGACTTTCCCTCTAGGGGTCTATGCTGGCCCCTAGTTTATCTGTTTCTTGTAAGGACACCTAACAAAATTTTAAGTGCACAATATGGTATTGTTAAGTATAGGCACAATGTTGTACAGTAGCAGGTCTCCAGAACTCATGTTAAATGACTGAAACTTTATACCTGATGAACATCAACATCCGTTTCCTCTTCTCCACAACCCCTGACAACCACAATTATACTCTGTTTCTGTGAGTATGGATTTGTATTTTATTATTTTATTTTTATTTTCGTTAATTTTTAGAACGAGTGGAAGGGAGGGGGAGAGACAGAGAAACATCCATGTGGGAGAGACACATCGATTGGTTGCCTCCCACATGGCTCAACCAGGGCCAGGGGTCGAGCCTACAACCAAAGTACATGCCATTAACTGGAATTGAACCCGGGACCCTTCTGTGGTCTGATGCTCTATCCCAGTGATGGCAAACCTATGACACGCGTGTCAGGGGTGACACGCGAACTCATTTGTTTGGTTGATTTTTCTTTGTTAAATGGCATTTAAATATATAAAATAAATATCAAAAATATAAGTCTTTGTTTTACTATGGTTGCAAATATCAAAAAATTTCTATATGTGACACGCACCAGAGTTAAGTTAGGGTTTTTCAAAATGCTGACATGCCGAGCTCAAAAGGTTCACCATCACTGCTCTATCCACTGAGCCAAATCAGCTAGGGCATGGTTTTGTATTTTAGAGATTTCATATAAGTGGGATCATGTAGTATTTGTCCTTCTATGAGAGGCTTATCTCACTTAACATAATGTCTTCCAGGTACATCTATGTCCTCACATATGGCAGGATTTTCTTCTTTGTTTGAAGCTGAATTTATTATTGTTTTTGATGTGGTTCATAAAGAAAATAAGATACACCTTGAATTCTGTGGAGTGTTGTGTACCTAGAAAGTGATACTAAATACCTTTTCTACTTTTCCTTTCCTTTTATTTTTTAATTAACAACCATCTTCAATTTTATGCAAAAACACATTTTACTCTACACCTTCCAATTGTGTTTTGATGATTTGGTTGTTTACATGCTATTCCAAAACAGAAATATACCAGAATATTTTAGTTTTGGATATAGTTCCCTACCATCATACAATCTGATATTTTTAAGGGTAATTATAATTTACATGTCCACTTCAAAGCAATATATATATATTAGTCTGAGACAGTTGCTTTTATTTTTCGATATTTCTCTTGTTTAAAATGCACAAAGGGAAAAATCTATATTTATAAAATAGAGTGAGAAGGGTTTTATAAGTGTTTTTATCATTTTGAATTTATAAAAACTGTATTAGTCTCATGTAGTGAGAAGAAGATTCTCATTACTCTTTCATTTATGAAATAATTTTTAATATAAGCATCTTTCCATACATTTGCCATGTCACAGTACACTATAACATCTTTCAAATGGTAAGAACCAGAAAGTAAAGTTTCCCTTTAGCTGTTTTTTTTTTTTTTTAGATTTTATGAATGATTAGAGAAGAATCTACCTATAGGTCATTTTGTGGCAAAATGACCAGCCTGTTTCCCTGTGTTTAGGTCATGTCTATTTTTACTAGAAATGAGAATCATTGCTTGTTGATATATATATACACACACACACACATATATATGTGTATATATATGTGTATTTATTTCTTTTGTATGGTAGAAAGTCACATAAACATTGTTGTGATTTTCAAAAATTGCTAAATGGCATATAAACATGCCAAATAATGTAAAGACTTGCCAATTTGCTTGGAAGACTCAATATTTTAAAAATATATTATGCCTCTACAAATCAATGTGTACTTTTAATGTGGTTCCAATAAAATATCTAATAGATGTTTAAATATAATTTGACAGGCTGTTTCTTTATGAGAGAAGCCAATGGAAACTTGATTCTATTAAATTACTCTATTTGATAAACAATATATGAACAAACAATCCAACAGTTAAATATAAGTGATAACAGGGAAAATATTTTTACTATGTTGACAGATAAAAGAGTGTAAAAAGAAACATTTCAAATATTTAAGAATTTCAATAACCCAGTAAAAATGGACCAAAGATAGGACAAGACAATTCATAAAAGATGAGATGCTAAGTTCCACAAGAGATGCATAGATTTCAGTCATATGTTTTATCATAAAAATTAAATCCCCACTAAATAGAAAAACAATTTAAAAATATTGCTCACATTACATATGGGTAAAAATTATTGCTCATATTAAGTATGTATCAAGATATGTTGAGTCCTAGTAGGGTTATTAATTGAGGGACATTTGGTAGCATTTATTAAATTTTAAACATGCATACTTTATGACATTGCCACTCATTTTTATGATATTGACCTATATATGTCCAGCAGTAAGGAATGAGAAATTAACTAAGGAACAACCATATTGTTATGACAAGGGAGAGTTACTAAATATGACATTCTGTCACAGACTGATGTGCAATATGAAAAAAGCAAGCTGAAAATATATACAAAGTATTGCATTAAAATACAGAGAACATTCCTAATGCTACAGAATGTCTTATAGGACATGTATCACAGGGATAAAAATGGTTACTGAGGCGGGGGACACTGAGGGTGTGGGTTGGTGGAAAATAATTAATTTGGTTTACTTTTCTTAATTTAAATATTGTCACGGAAACTTATTACGCTATTAGCTGTGTAATTAAGCATTTATTATTAAAGGAATTTCTACTAAGGTTTCTAGTCCAGAATAAGAAAGTTATAGTCTTGAATAAGGCTTATAAATTAGGGGATATCTTTTTAGATAAGTATAAAAACATTCTTTTGCTCCAGTGAAGCAGTTTGCTGAAGTAAAATGCCATTTGAAATTTAGAAGAATCAATTGAAGATTTCTAAAGATACAATTTCTAATTACAGACTTGACATACCTTGGGATAATTCTTGGCTCTCCATCAAATCAGTAAGGAAACACCCCTCTTTTGTGCTGTTAGTATTAAGGATTGATTTGCACAACCTCTTTCAGACCCTTATCTAGTCCCCATTACAAGGAACATGAATAAGAAAAAGCCGCTCTTATGGGATAGACTGTACAAAATGTCATACGGGGTTGAAGTGTATATGTAAATGTACCTGTCACATGCTCACATAAAGGGTTGTTTCCCTTAACAAAGTTTAAGATTTTCCTGCTTCTCAAGGAAGAAGAGGAAGATGAAATATAAGGAAGAGGGAAGGGGAAAGTGAGAGGGTATTTGCACCTTTATTTTGTTGAAAAGGAGAATATGTGGTCATTGGATTTTATGGATGAGCCTGACTACTTATTAGAACATACAATTTAAAAAATAGTCTTGTGAATTTCTGTACTGGGGGAAAGAATAAGACACACCTTTTACAAGTTTCCCTGGAATCATTCATTCTTTAGCTATATTGTGGCTGCCTACAAGTGCTGTCCTAGGTTGAATTGAAATGATTGGGAACATGGTAGAGCTCCTGTCCTGTGCAAATTAGTTTTTGGGTCAAAGGCAGACATAAAAGCAACTATAAAGTAATTGTGAGATTTAAAAGCTATGAATAAATGAATTAAGGGTTCAGACAGAGAATTCAGGTAGAGAAAAATGCCGATGTCAGTGAGCAGTGGGGAGAAGCACTCCAGGCAAAGGGAACAACAGCAGGTACCACTGGCCAGCAGTGAGAGAAGAGCTTGATGCCTGCAGGGAGCTAAAATGAGGAGAGTGGTGGAAGTACTGTGAGCCAGGGGAAGGGGATGGATGGCCTAGTGTCCAGCAGAGAAACCTGGAGAAGTAAGCTGACCTCACATAATGCAGAAAGTATAGATCATGGTAGAAAGATGAATTTTGTTCTAAGTGCAATTGAAACCATTGAAGAATTTGTAAGAATGCTGCAGTTTAGATTATAAGAATATCACATTTGCTGATTATTGACAGTAAAACATATTTTTTAAAGAGCTATCTTGATTATACAAATTGCTCCAAAAAATGTCTTATTCTATGCACCATAGTGTGATGAATACATTCTTTCACTGAACTAAGACTGTTCTTTTTTTAAAAAATATTGTTATTGATTTTAGAGAGGGAGGGAGAGGGAGAGACAGAAACATCAGTGATGAGAATCACCAATTGGCTACCTCCTGCACGCCCCACACTGAGGATGGAGCCTGCAACCTGGGCATGTGCCCTGACCGGGAATCAAACTGACCTTCTGGTTCATAGATCGACGTTCAACCACTGAGCCATACCAGCCAGGCAAAATTGTTCTTATTCATATATAAAATTAGCATTTTTAGAAACTTTTAAAAAAATTAAAATATTTTAATGTTGATAAGAACACAACATGAATCTATCCTCTTAACAAAAATTTAAATGTATAGTACAGTGTTACTAATTATAGACACAATGTTGTACCACAGATCTATAGAATTTTTTCATCTTATGTAATAACTGAAAATTTATACCCATTGAACTGCAACTCCTCTTTCCTTCCATCTCACCCCCCAATCCCCCGCCCCCCAGCCTCTGGCAACCACCATTCAACTCTTCATGAGTTTGACTATTTTAAATACCTCATATAAGTGAAATCATGCAGTATTTATCCTTTTGTGATTAGCTTATTTCATTTATCATGAACTTCCAGGTTCACGTAGATTGTCACCTATGGCAGAATTTCCTTCTTTTTTAAGGCTGTATAATATATGTATTTATGACATTTTCTTTATCCATTTATTTACTGATGGATATTTAGGTTGTTTTTAAATCTTGTGAATATTGCTGCCATGAACATAGGAGTGAAGACATTTCTTCAAGATTGCTGACTTCAGTTCTTTCAGAATATTACCAGGTTGTGTGGTAGTTCTACTTTTAAATTTTTTGAGTACTCTCCATACTGGTTTCCATAGTGGCTGTACAATTTTCCATTCCTACAGTGTACAAGGGTTCCAGTTTCTCCACATCCTTGCCAGCAATTATCCTTTTGTTAACGTAAAAACATTCACACCTGTACAGAATTTTTGTGAGTTTATTTGAGCCAAACTGTTCACAACTGCCAGGAAGCAGAATCTCAATGGGTTGGGATAGTGCTCTGGAGAATGGCGGTTTCACCTATTTTTATACATTGCAATCAAAGGAGGAGACGTAAGTGGGTTACATGAAATCCATTGGTGATAGATTACGGAGGCGGGAGAAAGCAAAGCATTGGTGTGTGTGTGTGTGTGGGGGGGAACCTCTGGGATTGGATAAACAGTAAAATTATAGACACATACTTCTTTTACGTAAGTGGGTACAGGATAGTTAACAGTCAACAATTAACATGATAACGATAACAATGAAGGAATTTATAGTCTCTGTCCTGGTGCCCATGCGCATTTGGTTGTTCCCTGAGAGGTCCAGAAAAAAGGGAAGTTACAAGTTACCATGACATTTCAATGATATGTTACAGTAGCTACAAAAAGACTATAAGCTCAGTTAAGGTAAAGATTGACTTTGTCAGGGAAGATACTGGCCTAGGAGGTGACTACCCACTGTAACTGCTTTTAGTTACAGTTTAATTTCAGACCATCCTTTGTGGTTACTTTAGGTCTTTGAGTTTGCAAGATTGCCATGCAGGCCTTCCCTGAGCTTGTCAGGTTAGCATGTGGCCCCTTTCATCCTCACTTTAAAAAAAGATAATAGCCATCTTAACAGGTCTGAGGTGATACCTCTTTGTTGTTTTGATTTTCATTTCCGTGATAATGAAAAAAGATACGTTATCTTTTTTCATAAAACTGTGGTCATTTGTATGTCTTTCTTGGGAAAACTGTTCAAGCCCTTTGCCTATTTAAAACATTTGACTATTATTATTCTTTAAAATGTTTTTTTCTATTTTGTTGTAGGAATTTCTTATGTATTTTGGAAATTAATTCCTTATCAGATATACAGTTTGCAAACATGTTTTTCCATTCCATAGTTTGCCTTTTCAGTCTGTTGATGATTTCCTTTGTTGTGCAGAAGCTTTTTAGTTTGATGTAGTCCCATGTGTCTACTTTTGCCTTTAGAATGCTAGTTATTTATGTGAATAAGGACTGTGTTAGTTCAGTGAAAGAATGTGTTTACCACATGGTGGTGCATGACTAAAGGATGTAATGACATGTATAAAAGATGTTTCTAAGAATCTATTTGTATATGTGAATCAAGACAGTGTTAAAAACCAAAAATAACTCCCCCCACAAAATAACTCAAAAAAGTTTTTTTTTTTTCTTGTAAGCACTATTGGGAATTAAGAGTTTTTGTGTGTTTTATTGTTTAGCCCAAGAGAATAATCATTAAGTAAAATAGAAGTAAACATATTTTAATAATTTTATGCATTTTGGGGTAGCTAAACCTTTAGGGTAGAGATTAAAGCCTCAGACTGGAACATGTATCCTTAACTAGATTATCAAATGACAAATGAATTTCCCCTCAGTATTAATTTCCACAGTGGTGATTTCAATATTCAGTGAATGCATAACAAGACAGGATGCTCCATTAGAGAAAACAATTCTATTCTGTACTGATGGATAAACAGTTTAACTTGAGATCGTTTGATAGTTTCTGCCTTAAACTATTTGGTGTCCCAAGGCAGAGGTATTTTTTAGAGCCAGCCCTTGCACAGTGTCATTGTAATGACACCATAAAACAGTTCTTTTTATACTTTGCAATAAAACAGTGTGACATCTTAAATTTGAGTTGCTTTACTTTTTAAAGGGTGAAGAATGCACAGATTCCTTTCCATCTGCCTCCCTCCAGCAAGGCAATCATCAGGTACAAAGAAGGAAGCTCAGGGGAAACACCTTGTCACTCCATAAATACGGTCAAGATAACCACATAGATGGAGGGGGAATTGCTTACAGTCAGTGAAGATAAGAAGACAAGGTGACAATAACCTAGAATTATTCAAAAATAGAAGTTTAGGTTTTTCAATGGATAAAAGAACACAATGGAGTTCACTCCCACACACTCACACACTCTGCAGTCTGAAGAGGTTGTCATAATCATTGCAGAAATGTAAAGTTGGGGATTAGCCATTGCTTTATGAGACTGTTTTGAAAGTTAGGCCCACTCCTGTTCCATGGATCAGGTTGGGTGGTGAGAGGGAGAGAGAGGACTGTCCAGAGAAATATGGTTTCAAGAAATTGTCTGTGTTCAACTGGAAAAGATCTCTACAATAAGTTACTCATTTGTCTTTAAAAGTTCAATTTCAATAACAAATGCAGAGAAACAAAAAGTTTTTCTATTTCCAGTTAACTCTCCACTTCCTAAAAAGAAAGCACAACCAAATAAACACAAACAAAACAACTCATATTCAAGAAGGGAGTCTGCATGTAAGATTGGTAATAATTGTCATTTTAATTAACATTGTTGTGTTGTGCAGTGTAAACTTCATTTTTGCCTAGACTCAAAATAACCAAAATTTAACCCATTAGAAGGATATAAGTCAATAGAAGTATTTCAATGTATTAGTTTATCAGAAAAAATTTATTGTTCCCAGTATAAGGTCATAACTTCTTTAAAAAAAGGTTTTTTTTATTGATTTCAGAGAGGAAGAGAGATAGAAACATCAGTGATGAGAGAGAATCATCAGTTGACTGCACCCTCATGCGCCACACAATCATTGATCGCTGCCTCCTGCACGCCCCCTGCTGGGGGTCAAATCGCCACGCTGCCTGGGCAGGATTTCAATATATGAATTTTGCAGGACACAGACAACCAGATGATAGCAGTGGCTGTATCCTTATGCCATAGCCAACTTTCCCCCTTTGTCTTGCTGAAGCCCATAATAACCAGATTTTTGATGTTTGCAAATAATCTATTGGCACATGTCTTAATAGTTGAGCTGAAATTCCCAGGATTTTCTACTAACAGTGACATTTTGCAAATATTGGTTTAATATCTTGATTTTCCTCTCTTTGGAGTCTTATATACCTCAGTAAAACCTGCTCTCACTCCATTTGACATGTGTTTGCATAATGTAAACTGAAGATGGGTAGCCTAATTACATGCTAATAGGAAACAGTTTGGCTTTGTAATTCCTGGTATATAAAACTGACATTGCATGAGGACAAACCCTGTCTGCCTGGGTGTCCCTTTGAAATTCCTAGTCACTGAGTTATGGAACATTTTCTTTCTCAGTGGAAATTTTGACACATTGGTAGTTGATTAATAATAAATATATTTCATTGCTATTTAGATTTTGCAATTTATTTTTATTTGCATCGTACAACACAACTCTTGAAAAGCTTTATGCAACCCTAGAAAAGTCTCCCTTAAATAGGACCAAAGTGATAATGGAGAAAATAAAATGGTTAATGCAGGAGAACTGTGGTTTTGGATTCTTCATTAAAAAAGAGTGATAGGCCGAAACCGGTTTGGCTCAGTGGATAGAGCGTCAGCCTGCGGACTGAAAGGTCCCACGTTCGATTCCGGTCAAGGGCATGTACCTGGGTTGCGGGCACATCCCCAGTAGGAGATGTGCAGGAGGCAGCTGATCGATGTTTCTCTCTCATCGATGTTTCTAACTCTATCTCTCTCCCTTCCTCTCTGTAAAAAATCAATAAAATATATTTAAAAAAAAAAAAAAAAGAGTGATAGCCCTGCTGGTGTGACTTCGTGGTTGCACATTGACATATGAACCAGGAAGTCACGGTTCGATTTTCCATAAGGACACATGTCTGGGTTGTGGGCTTGATCCCCAATGCGGGGGCGTGCAGGAGGCAGCTGGTCATTGACTCTCTCATTGATGTTTCTATCGCGCTGTCTCTCTCCCTTCCTCTCTGAAATCAATCTATAATAATAAAAGTGTAATATGCTAATTAGACCAGATGTCCTTCTGGACGACCTTCCAGATGAAGCTGGGGCTGCAAGGGAAGCCTGGGTCCTGAGTGCCAGAGGGAAGCCGGTGCCGGCAGCCAGGGGAAGGAGGCCTCCTCTTGCATGAATTTTGTCCATTGGGCCTCTAGTAATACATATATTTTTTTAAAAAGAGTGTGATAGAGTTATACATTTTAAATCCCACATGATCAAACAAATGAAATCCGGCCGAAACCGGTTTGGCTCAGTGGATAGAGCGTCGGCCTGCGGACTGAAAGGTCCCGGGTTCGATTCCGGTCAAGGGCATGTACCTGGGTTGCGGGCACATCCCCAGTAGGGGGTGTGCAGGAGGCGGCTGATCGATGTTTCTCTCTTATCGATGTTTCCAACTCTCTATCTCTCTCCCTTCCTCTCTGTAAAAAATCAATAAAATATATTTTAAAAAAATGAAATCCTAGAAGAATATGGAAACAATAAACTAGCAGATTGATGATTAAATAGGTACAATATACCCCCTCCTTCCATTTATCACATCGCCAAGGAGTATCATTTGCTTTTGCTTAGGATCAGAAAGACAGAGCAGAAAACCATTATATTTTTACTTTAGAATGAACACAACATCCTATGGAACCTCTTAGGTGTATTTTCTCCTGAGAATATATCTCAAGACTATTGTGAGGTAAGACAAGTAAGCACTAGACCGTCCTGGATGGGAGAGAAAATATTAGAGTCCAGTTGCTTTGAGATGCCATATCTGGAACCTCTGTCTGTACAACCTCCCAGGAGTCTGCAGAGCCAACGGTTTCTGTTCCTCTGATGCTGTGCAGACCCAGAGACTACAACTTTCCCATTCTGCTTAGCCACCCATTTCTCCTTGCCTTTTGATGGGGAAAAAATATCATTCATTCCTTAAAGCAATTCCTTTTGTTTCTCTGACTCTCCTGTTTTGCTCTGATTCTGTTTTCCTATTGCACCTGCTCATACTCCTTTTCTCTGACTTTTTCTGTTTCTTCCCTCTCGCTGTTTCTCTTTTAAGCACCTTAATTATTCTTTTGAGGAGCCTGATTAATGAATAAAAAGAAGAAGAAATGCATTTGAGGTGGTATGATGTTAAAAATACTGTGAGTTTATAAAGAGGATATTTTTTTAGAGAAGGAAGGTGTATATAGACCTTCATTGAAAAGAAATATCATTAACCCACCAGAGGTATAGCTTTGTGGGAGCTAAAGGTATATTCTGTTAAACTGAATGTATTTTACTTACTCTCGTGCCTTCATATCTCTGTTGTTGTTGTTTAGAAGTGTTCATTTCTTACCCTACTGGTTTGGCTCAGTGGATAGAGCGTGGGCCTGCAGATGGAAGGGTCCCAGGTTTGATTCCCGGTCAAGGGCACATGCCTGGGTTGTGGGCTCGATCCCTAGTAGGGGGCGTGCAGGAGGCAGCCAATCAATGATTCCCTCTCATCATTGAAGTTTCTATCTCTCTCTCCCTCTCTTTTCTTTTCTGAAATCAATAAAAATATATTAAAAAAATAAAAGTGTTCTTTTATCTAAAGCCAGCTTTTTAGAAAGCAGTTATTTTACTGAAATACACACTATCTTTCTCCATTCTTCCAAGTTTAATGACATGCATTTTTCAAAACAGTCATCAGAGTCAAGTTGCAGAATTTCCAGAGTTGTTTCCTATGTTCCTCATAATATCAACTAGCCCATCCATTGGGAACAAACCTGGGCCTCACAAGCATTGTGCTTCATCAGGCTGCAAAAAATGGCTACAGTTTTAAAAAGAGTGCAGCTCGCCTAGTAAGAATGCTTCAGTCAAATTTTATGGTGCTTTAAATAAATGGATTTTATGATTATTCTTGCAAAACTTATGCTTTCTGATTTAACTTGCAACTAAAAGTGATGCTTTCTCTCTTTTGTCACCCCAAGTTCTCTTAGCACACAAACTACTCCCTGGGGATAAGGAACTCAGATGGAAACATACGATAACTGTAACTTAATGGGACCCCAATGGCCTTTAAAAGTTAATGCTCCTAGAGCAATTAATGAAGCTTCTAAAGAAAGGGATATAAGCCTGAGGATAATTTATGCTTTGGATGATCTGGCTCATTATTGACATTATTTAACATTCATTCCCCAGGCACTCAAGTAGATCATGGCTACAAATCCAAAAATAGGACAAGAAAATATTTCTGACTCCTGTAAACAGGAAAATATTCTTCAAATTAGAAGAATAAAAATAATCTTAAAATAGAACATCATAACTCGTTGGGGGAAGGAAAGTTTTTCTTTGTAAGAATTTTGCTAGTAAGTACATGCATGAAAGACAATTAGAATTCTAAAGTCACATTTTGCAACTCTGGATGAAATAGTAGATCTAGGCTACAATCACAACAAATCTTAAAATTGTTAAGGGAAAGCATGATTGGTAATTTTATAATGAGGATCAGGTTAACATCTGAATCCCCTGATAAATCTTAATATCATTAAATATGGGACAACCCGATATCATGGGGTCTCAATGATGTGTAGTACAAAACACCACAAGTGAAGTATATTTGTAAAAAATAATTGAGCTTGATTATCTTAAGTCCTCCAATAACTACCTATCAGTTTATAAGTAAAAACAGGAGAGAGAGGAAAGTTAACATAGTAAGTTAACCATGAGGAAGTAATCAGTCAAATGCAGAAAGTGAAACATTTGATAGTACATGCCAATGGAATAAATAAAATGAGGAGCAATGTTATAAAATAGATGAGATTTAAAAGACATACAACTTAATGCAATATGTAGACATCAAGGAATCTTTATTCAAATCAAGGAAACAGGTTTTCATGATATTAAGAAATTGATTTTTAAAGTATGGTGATTACTTTAAAATAATTGTGTTGGTTAGAGAAGCATATTTAAGTACTTAGGTTGAAATGTTGTACAGCAGATCTTTAAAACATATTTAATCCATCCTGGTCAGTACTATGATACTTATTTTCCCCTAGTGATCTGGGAGACTTGCTGATTGTTCTCTCTGACCTGTTCTCCTGCACACTTTGTTTGTATAGCACATGTCCTACCAGACACATCTCTAGAGGGACTCATCTCTTTCTGTTCTGCTGCGCTGAATGCCATCCTAACTCAAGATACTGTGTCTTAATGTCCCACTTGGTTTTCTTTCCAACTTATTGTTGCTTGTAGTAAGATTTTTGTTTACATCCATTCCCTGTTGTAAGTTAGACACACTACACATCAGATAAAAAAGCAGAATACAAGTATTAGTGTCTCATGGCTACAATTGGTTTCTTTGGGTAGTTACAGTTGCAGTGTTTTTTTGCTTTAATGGGACTCAGTGCTCATGGGAATAAGGAGTTACATAAAATGCAGTGATGTGAACAGATTTGAAAGAGCAAACACCACAATAAAGTTCACCTTCTGGGACTCTCTAGAACTTTGAAGGAGGATTGTGGAGCACCATTGTATTTAAACACCGCAGGTCCCTGAGCAGGCATGATTTTGAGACGCATGGAGGGTCTCTGGGAACTGGATCAGTCCCAAGAATCATTTTGTGGAAAATATCCAATTAAGTGTTTGTTAACTTTTCATGTGGAAGAAATCTCATTCACGTTAAACTAATTGTGTTAGAGTAGGAAAAAACAAAGAATTACTCAGATACTGGAGATTAGATAATTCCTAGGAGGGTCCATTCATTTGTGTAAAGTGGTGGCTCTTTCAAAGTTTGGTCCTGGGACCAGCATCATCATCATTTCCTGGAAATTCGTGAGAAATGCAAATTATTATGCCTGACTTTAGACTTGCTGATTCAAAAGCTCCTTGGAGGGACCCAGAAATCTGTTTTCACAAGCCTACCCGGGGATTCTGGAGAGCGTGCAATTAAGAACTACTGGTTTAACTCAGAAAACTACAGGACGTTGAAAAAAGATATAGAGGAAGACATAAACAGATGGAAGAACATACCGTGTTCATGGATTGGTAGAATCAACATCATTAAAATGTCCATACTACCCAAAGCAATCTATAAATTCAACGCACTTCCCATTAAAATACCAACGGCATACTTCATAGATCTAGAACGAACTCTCCAAAAATTCAT
>NW_006285234.1:559518-570462 GCF_000327345.1 Myotis davidii | reverse complement strand
CCAGTCAATGAAAGAAAAATACCACATGATCTCACTTATTCATGGATAATTGAGACCATTATAAACTTTTGAACAATAATAGATACAGAGGCAGAGCTGCCTCAAGCAGATTGTCAAACTGCAGCTGCAAGGCGGGGGAGGGGTGGGGGGCTGGAAGTTGGGGGGTAAGAGGTCAACCAAAGGACTTATATGCATGCATATAAGCATAACCAATGGACATAAGACACTGGGGGATAGGGGAAGCTAGGGGACTGTCTAGGGCGGGGGGGAAAATGGACACATATGTAATACCCTTTGTAATAAAAAATTAAAAAAAAAGAACTACTGGTTTAATGTATAGTTTTCAAAAGAAAGATTTTGACATTTTTTAATCTTTAAAAATTTTTTAGTTAATATTGTAAAATCCTTTGAAATAATCCTTCAGGTCAGATAAGTAGTTCTCTTTTTTCCTTTCAAGATTATTAATGAAGGCAATGAGATTTCCTACTATCTTTTTAAAAAAATTAATTTATTTTAAAAAATATATTTTTATTGATGTCAGAGAGGAAGGGGGAGGGAGAGAGAGAGATGGAAACATCAATGATGAGAGAGAACCATTGATTGGCTGCCTCCTGCAGGCCCCCCACTGGGGATCGAGCTCAGAAGCCAGGCGTATGTCCTGATTGGGAATTGAACCATGACCTCCTAGTTCATAGGTTGATGCTCAACCACTGAACCACATTGGCCGGGCGATTTCCTAGTATCTTGATAATTCTGCTTATTGATAACTCAGAAAAATATTTATGTTTATCATTATTACTAGAACCATCACATTTTATTTTTTGCTGACATTTCATTGCTATAAATGGCCTAATGCATAGCTATAACACCTGCACATTTCTAAGAAAAATAAGAAAGGAATGCCTGTTGTAGCACCTTTAGAATCATCATAGATTAATAATGAAGCAACAGTTAGGAATAGAATGTGAAGCTCAACTCAGTTTCACTTTCCAGGTCTGAACCGCAGAATTTCCCTCAGTATATGAGATGATACATGTAACATTCATTGCCATGCCAAGCACACCAAAGGGGCTTAATGTTAGCTTTAATTATATTGATGCTTTTTAGTACTATAGAGATGGTTCCTACAAGCCCTCCTGTTTATATAGCACTAGAGGCCCAGCGCACGAAATTGTCCACGGGTAGGTCCCTAGGCCTAGCCTGCAATCAGGGCCATCTGCTCACTTGCCAGTCCTCAGCCTTGCCCCGCCGCCACCCTCCCCAGTTCCCTGTGCTTCCCCATTGGCCATGATTGGAGCCTGCAGGCCAGGAGAAGGGACCGAGAGGTCAGCCATTCTGCCTGCTCACCAGTCCCAGTCCCACCCTGCTGCCACCCACCCTGGTTCCCTGTGGTTCCCCGTTCACCATCCAGCATTCAGAGCCTGTGCCGAGAGGTGGTCAATGCACCTCATAGCGGCTGGTGGATATGTTGTTCTGATCGTTACCTTCTTATGGTCACTAGCCTTTTATTATATAGGATTATGAAGCTTGCTTGACTAGTCAACAAAAAGAAAACGTAAAGAAATAAAAATATGAAGAAAAACCCCATTCAACAGCCTAATTTCTCATATGGCTTTGATATGTATTATAAGTTCTAAAGAAAATATTAGAAATTAGCAATGTATAAAAAATAAACTTACTATGATTAAGTTCAGTTAAACTCTATTATGACATTTCTGTCCTTAAGAGATGTCTTTATTTATTTAACTGATGTTTCTTGCTTAAAATTCTTCTTTGTCTGATATTAATATATTTACACCAGCATTATTTTAGTTCATGTTCTTATGATATATCTTTCCTCATTTCTTTATTTTAGACAGTTTTTGGTCCTTTAAAACATACCTTGTTGCCCTAGCCAGTGTGGCTGAGTTGGTTGGGTGTTATCCCATGCTCCGAAAGGTTGCCAGTTCCATTCCTGGTCAGGGCACATGCCCCAGTTGCAGGCTCGATTCCTGGTAGGAGGTGTGCAGGAGGCAGCTGAATCAGTTTTGCTCTCATATTGAAGTTTATCACTCTCTTCCTTTCTCGCTCTCTTAAAAAAATTCAGTAAAAAAATCTTAAAAAGAAAACATAACTTGTCGACAGCATATAGTAGGGTTTTATTATATCTACCCAATCTGAAAATCTTTTTCTTTTATAGAATGTTTATTTCATTAACATTTAATTTAGTTACAGTTATTACTGCAATTATTACCAAGTCTATAATCTTGCTTTATCTCTATTTTCCCTTTTTCTTTGTTTCTTTCTCTGCTTGCTTGCATAACTTTGGATTTATCAAGTATTTTTGTTATTCCTATTCCTTTCTCTTTTTTAGTATGTATTCAATTGATTGCAGTATTTATCCTTGATTTGTTAAAGTTTACTTGAAATTAGTACTTTTTTATTTTCAAAAGAATGCAATTATTTTATAATAGCTTAACTCCATTTGACCTTAACTTGGGACTTTGTACTTTTGTTCTTCTTTCATGTTACTAACATTCTCCATCTTGTCTTTGAGGATATTTATTGTATTTATTTTAAATTCTTGGCCCATTTGTTTTGATAATATAGAGAATATATACTTAGTTTTTGTTTCTTATTGCATTTACGTTGCTTTTCTTTTTCCAGTTTTATGGCCTGTGAGCTGCTATATTCTCCTCAGTTATTAGTTACCCAGTCTGGTAAGAAGGGCTAGTGGCAGGTACTGACTTGTGACTTTTCTAGGATGTTTGGACAAAGGGAAAAGATGAGCTTCCTGGTAGAGAGCTGCAGGTACCATAGAACTGTTGTTCTCTAACTCTTAAATGCTCTCTGCCCCTCGTGAACCCTTAAGTTAAGGAGTAGGAATCCCTTAGGTTTGGAGTTTAGTGTTTTTGGACTAGAGAGTGGAAGGATCAATGGGAATTGGCAACACAATACCCCATATGTTTTCATCAATGCCTCAACCCTGTAGGATTTGAGTTCTGCTCTCAGATTTGAGCTCTGATAACTCTGGATTTCCTGGTAGCAATGTTGGGCAAAGGTTGTTCCAAAGCTTCATGTGCATGGGAGCGCGTGGAGGTGAGTGGAGACTAAAATAGACCTTACAAAGTTCTCTTGCGAGTTCTGTTCTCACTGTGTTATGTGTAGGCTGTATCTATCAAAGCCCCCATGCCTACCTCAGCTGGATGTTGCTGGCTTTGAAGATGGAGGAAGTGGACCACCCGCCAAGGAATGCAGGCAGCGTCAAGCATATCAAACTTGCGGCCTGTGGGCTACATGCCTCATTTATTTGGCCCGTCTTAGCCTTTGAGTTTGACATGCTTGTTTTAAGCTGAAAAAAGTCAAGGAAATGAATTCTCCACTAGATTTTCCAGAAAGGAATGCAGCCCTTTCTGGTGTGGACACCTTGATTTTAGTCCTGTGAAATTATTTTTAAATGTATGACCTCTAGAACCATCAGAGAGCGATTTTCAAACAGTGTGCCACAAGAATTTAAAATAACATACAATACTTGTATTGAGTCAGGAGCACTGACCTCTTTTCCCTTAGATTGTCAAATAAAAAAATGACAACAGCCAATATAACAATAGCTGTCTGATCCGAATGAATCAAAATTATACCTATATTTTTTTCAGGCAAAAAAATATATTTTTTGGTGTGCTGCATTATTTTAGTAATTAGTTTATGTATGCCATGAGAGGAAAAACGTTGAAAATTGCTGCTATAAGGCAATAAATTTGTGTTGTTTTAAACTACTAATTTTGTGGTTATTGGTTATGGTAGCAATAGGAAACAAATACATTGCTGAATAGGATGAAGTAATTGGTAATGATAAAAACTAACATGCAAATAAGTTACTTGAAGATTCTCATGATGGAGGTGACTACAAATTTGCTAAGTATTATTTTTTTCCCCAGAATATCTTGTACAAATTTTTAAAAGGCAAAAGATCTATGCAATCTGAGGAGAAACCAGAGTATCTTGTACAAATTTTAGATGACTTAGTGAAATGGAAACATTCTTTTTTTAAAAAAATATGTGTTTTAAAAGTTGATTTTAGAGGGAGAGGAAGGAAGAGGGAGAGATTGAAACATCTATGAGAAAGAGACATCCATCAACTGCCTCCTGCATGCCCCCTACTGGGAATTGAGCCTACAGCTTGGGCATGTGCCCTGACCAGGAATCAAACCAGTGACCTTTTGGTGCATGGGACAATGCTCAAGCAACTGAGCCACACCAGCCAGGCAAAAACATTCTTGAGAAAGAGGTTTAACTGAAGAACTAATTTCATGTCCTTGCAGGTCTTTTATTTGATAGTAGTGTCCCGGTGCACAGATTCATGCACATTGAAAGGAAATTAATTAGAAGATATATTTTAATTTTGCTATTCGCCCTTTCTCTGTAATAGAAGTGTCAACCAAATTCATGATCGACAATGACAGATCGAAACAAACGCATGCGATTGGCCCCAGTGAGAGCTTTATATGTATCGCGCATGTGTGAGTCAACTTAGCCTTTTATATTGCCAGCGTGCGTCATATGTACCGGCTGGGCAGTTGGGCAGATGGTCAGATGGATGGGTGGATGGTCGGTCGGTCACTTAGCCTTTTATATACATTCTTTTCATGCGGGTCAAGTTTCTAAGGTTTCAACATCTCCATTTTCCAGCTAATGAAAAGAAAAATAGGATTCCACCGAGTCTCCTATCTACCTACTCCAGGACTTCTGTGAGGATCAAAGGAGATGTGGCATGTGAAAACGGTTCACAAACATTTGGTTAAACTAAAATGTTTGCACCTGGCTATAAAGCAAGTCAGGTTCCTGGGCTGAAGAAACTCCAAGGAGGCTAGTTGCTAGGGAGATGAAGCCAGGTGTTGCTATGTGACATCATTACCCGGTGCCCACAGCCACCGTTTCTGGGCTGGGCTGGACTGTGGGCCGCATTTTGCGCCATGGGGTCTTGGCAGTGTTGGCTGCGATTTGGTGGGGTGTCTGGGGTGTTGGCGGGGCCTGTGTCCCACTTGAGGGAAGCTGACTGTTGGTTTTTCGGCACCAGGTCTGTGGTGCTGTTTATTTTTAAATGGCCAGTGCACATGGGGGCAGCTTCTGCATTGAGTGTCTGCCCCCTGGTGGTCAGTGAACATCATAGCTACTGGTTGGACGGACACTTAACCTTTTATATCCTAGAGGCCTGGTGCACGACATTTGCACACAGGATGGGAGGGGTAGGAGGGTCTCTCTCAGCCCGGCCTGTGCCCTTTCCCACTCTGGGAGCCCTTGAGGGATGTCCGACTAACAGCTTAGGCCCAGTCAGACATCCTTAGCACTGCCACAGTGGCAGGCCAGAGGCAGGCCACTGTGCTCACCAGCTGTCAGCCCGACTTGTGGCTGAGCAGCGCTCCCCCTGTGGAAGTGCACTGACCACGAAGGGGCAGCTCCTGCATTGAGCGTCTGCCCCCTGGTGGTCAGTGCGCATCATAGCAACTGGTCATTCCATAGTTCGGTCAATTTGCATATTACCCTTTTATTATATAAGATAATGAAAACCCAGTGACCATAATAGCAGAACAACCAGAACGGGCTATCCTATATAATAAAAACCCAGCGACCATGACAGCAGAACGACCAGAATGACTGCTTGACTATTCACTATGAGGTGCACTGACCACCTCTCGGTCCCTTCCCCCAGCCAGCAGGCTCCAATCGCTGATGGCAAACGGGGACCTGGGGTGAGTTCTGGGGGATGCGGGTGGTGCCAGGCCAAGGCCCTCGCCCTGCTGGTCGCCCCAAATGCAGAGGGCGACCTGCAGCAGGGGTGGGGCCAGTGAGAGGGTGGGAACAGCCAACCTCTTAGTCCCTCCCCTGGCCATCAGGCTCCCATCGCCAAATGGGGAATGGGGAACTGGGGTGGGTGGCAGCACACGGCGGGACTGGTGAGCGGGTGGAACAGGCCGACCTCTTGGTTTCTTCCCCCAGCCCACAGGCTCCAATTGCCACCAATGGTGAACAGGGACCCAGGGTGGGTGGCAGAGGATGCAGGTGGCACCAGGCCAAAGCCCCCGCCCTGCTGGTCGTCCCACACACAGAGGGTGACCTGCGGCAGGGGTAGGGCCAGCGAGCGGGTGGGAATGGCCGACCTCTCGGACCCTCCCTGGCTGTCAGGCTCCCATCGCTGGATGGCAAACAGGGAACCGGGATGGGTGGTGGCAGGGGGCAGGGCCGGCTGCCAGGGAAAATGGCCCTAATCACAGGCTAGGCCTAGGGACTGTACCCATGCACGATTTCGTGTGCTGGGCCTCTAGTATGTAGATAATTTGCTAATGGAAAAATCAGTCCATAATCAGTGTTTTTGGAAGTAAGTTTATTTAATGGACTTGAAATGGAGCCATTTCTGTTTTTCTGAGAATATTATAATCAGATCAATTTTGCTCTACAAAGTCAAGAATGTTTCTCGACCCTACCAAAGATTTTAAAAACATTTTTTTTAGTTCAAGTAAAAGATGGCAAAATAAACCAGACATCAATCTGGTTGTACATGGTTGTAATTCCTTTTTATGGGTGTCTATATTTCATGAAAACCTTTTAAAATTTAATTTTGTTTTTTATTTTTTGGTGTGCCACAGAATTTTTGTAATTAGTTTATGTGTGCCATGAGATGAAAAAGGTTGAAAATCGCTGCCCAAGGGCATAGTTTAAGGACTAGGTAGGTACCAACCCCAGTCATCCACCCATCCCAGAGCAGTGCCAGCTGTGTTGCTCAGAGTTAAAAGAACTGCCTGCTGTGGGAGCAGTTGGCCCCAGTAATGTGCAGGCATATGCTCTGGTGCTGCAGCCTGAACCCCCTGGGCACCACAGGCAGGTACAATGGGGGCTGAAAGGCAGCTCCTGAAATCTTTTTTTGGTGTGTGTCCCATAAGAAAAAAAAAAGAGAGAGAGAGAATAACAAGAACTTTCTTCACTGGCTAATATGATACTAACATGTGAAGTAACAAGAGGATGAAACTTACAATTTAAAAAAAAGTACTGAAATGCTGGCAGGTGGTCAGACTATTGCCAGCCGCCTGGTTATTTTCTGCACAGTTTTGATATACCTGTCCAAGCATGTTTGGCAAAGTGGAAGTTTAGTTATTGCTGAAATTGTGTGCAAGAGTCTAAGAAAAATTCTTTACAACATGTTTGGGATTATAAAGAATTTGGCTGAAAGAAAACTGTAATAGATGCTTTCTCTTTGAGGTCTATTGTAGTCACTCTGGTAGCCCAGCCTAAATCTTACTATCTTGCTTTGGAGGTACTTGAAGGGAAAAATGTTTCATTTTTGTGAAGAGCTGTCTGACACAGGAAAACTTCACCTTCAATAAGATTATTTCTGGGCACAAGAACAATTGCAGCATTGTTTCTTCAAAATCGCTGGAATACACCTGAGAAGCCCTCCTTGTAGAATATGCTTCAATTTATGTCCCATTACTGCTGTCAGAGCTTTTGTGTCCAACTCTCTTTTGTTTCCAAATGATGGGTAGAGTTGTCACTTCAGAGACAATTCAGAGAGGTGTTTTGAGCTGTCATTGTTTAGGAAGTTTTTATTTTTCTGAAGACCTCAGAAGAAAGATGCAGTAAAAGATGTTAGGTTAGACACCTAAAGGTTTTCTACACTTAATTCATTGTATATTTTCTCTCCCTCATGGTATCAATGATTTCACGTGAGAGCATTTTCTTTGATGAGGTTCACAGATAGAGTGCAGGATGTTTTATTTTGATCAGTGTGGAAGTGGCTGGGGGTGGTTATATGTATAAGAAAGCTTTCATGGCTTTTTAAATTTCATGTGTTCTTTGCTCTTTAGTTTTCAGTTTCACCCAGATACAAGTTTTTTATTTATTTACTAGAGGCCCGATGCACAAAACTTGTGCAGGGGGCTTGGCCCTCACAGCAATGGCTTTGTCCCGAAGGACATCCAGTCTAATTAGCATATTATGCTTTTATTATTATAGGTAGTTTTTTTCTACAGGAAATTTCAGCAACATCATCCTTAGAGCAGTAATGTCTTTTATTTTTCAGAATCTTAACTGGGAATTTATAACAATTATGAAAACATGTATTTTCTAGACATTTCATTATAATATATTTTAGTAGTGAAAAGTTGGAGAGAACTTAAGCATTCACCAATAGAAGCTGATGATATTATGACATAGATTATGATCTATACTAATAAAAGGGTAATATGCCAATTAGACTGGATAGACCGCACGTCTTCTGGACGTCCTTCTGGACGTCCTTCTGGACAAAGCCACAGCAGCTGCGAGGGCCAAGGAGGGCCAGCAGCTGCGGCAGCCTGCAGCGGCGGCAGCAGCAGGGTGATGGAGGCAGCGCCTTCCCCTGATCGACTCTGTCGCCTCCCGCAGAGGGAGGCCAGATTATGGCGTAGGCCTGCTCCCCATGGGGAGTGAGCCTAAGCCAACAGTAGGACATGTCCTGAGGGCTCCTGGACAGTGAGAGGGGGCAGGCTGGGCTGAGGGATTTCCCCCCCCCTCCCCCCTGCCCTGCCCAGTGCATGAATTTTTGTGCACTGGGCCTCTAGTATATTTATAAAGCATAATGCTATATTTTAAAGTGAAAGCGGATTGTAAAATACTGTGAATTCAATCATGTAAAGTATATGTAGGTATTTATGGGAAAAATGATTGGAAGAATATAAACAAAATGTTAGCAATGGTTATCTGTGGTGGTGGGATTCATTTTATGTGTAATTTTTACTTTCATTTGTATGTTTTTCTTTGATTTTTTAATTTATTTTAAAAGCAAAGTACATGTATTTCTTTTATTACAGTTATAACTTATTTCCGATTGGAAAAAATCAGTTACAGTTCACACATTTTGCAGTTATCTTATTTATCATTTTTCTTTCCTTTCATAGATTCTCACATACAACCCTAAGCTCCACCATATTTATTACCATAATTTTTAATAAAACCTATCTTATCTGTTTTCAGAGAAATATTCTTCTAGGAAATATCCCTTTCTCTTAACATTTTCATGTAGACAAATAGATTTTAAGTTGTCTACTCACTTACTGTGATTGTATACCTTATTAAAACCAGACTCAATTCTGAAATAGTAATTCATAGGTCTCCTTTTAGTGGCAGTTGTAAGAATTGTTTTCCAAGTTTATAGGCATGAAATGGATGCCTTGTCAGTGAAATTATATACTTTGCCAATAGGAGGCCTACATACAACAGTTATATTTTCTAAATTAAATATTCAAAGAAGTAAAACATCTCATCACTACTTCTATAAATCATGGGATGGATTTTTTTCAAAATTGAAAGTCCCAGAAAATCTTTCACAAATTATAGCATAATATATTGACATAGAAATGATATGATCTATTAAATGAAGATTTTGTACCTTAATGGGATATTAAAATAATTTAGGAAAGCCAATTTATTTGACAAACAGGAGCCGTCTGCAGCAGAGATGTAACTTATCCAAAAATCTCTTGACAGTTATTGGCATTTAACAAATAATTATTCAGTAGCTACTATGTGCCAGACACCATGCTTGATATTAAGAATTTTATTTTTTTATTTAAATTCTTTATTGTTAAAAGTATTACATAAATCTCCTTTTCTCCCCATTGACCTCTCCCCAGCTGTTTCCACCCCCCAGCACATGCCCTCACCCCCCTACTGTTTATGTCCATTGGTTATACTCATATGCATGCATACAAGTCCTTTGGTTGATCTCTTACCCCGCCCTCCCTTCCCCTACCTTCCCTCTTAGGTTGGATGGTCTGATCAATGCTTCTATGACTCTGGCCCTATTTTTTTTCATCAGTTTATGTTGTTCATTATATTCCACAAATAAGTGAGATCATGTGATATTTATCTTTCTCCAACTGGCTTATTTCGCTTAGCATAATGCTCTCCAGGTCCTTCCATGCTGTTGCAAATGGTAAGAGTTCCTTCTTTTTTTGCAGCAGCATAGTATTCCTTTGTGTAGATGTACCACAGTTTTTTAATTCACTCATCTGCTGATGGGCACTTAGGCTGTTTCCAAATCTTAGCTATTGTAAATTGTGCTGCTATGAACATAGGGGTGCATATATCCTTTCTGATTGGTGTTTCTGATTTCTTGCGATATTAAGAATTTTTATTGTTTCTATTTAGTTTTACATTTTTTAAAACTTCTTCAGAGTTTTGATCTTAGAAAGTACTTCTTTCACTGTAAATTATCCAAATACTCTCCTGTAATTTAGGTTTGCTGATTGGAGTGTACATGTAGAAAAGCTAGAGTAAGTTCTTGCTGTAAAATGGAAGCACATTTGCAAAAAAATCAACCCTAAGAAATGCTACAGCACCGTTAAAAGATTTAATATATGTGGCACATCTATGGAATGGCATTTTAAGGAAGGAAGAGATGGTAGCAGTGGACAAGAAAACAGCATTGACAAAATTTGTAGATAGGATAGCTTTATTTTTATTCTAAACCTAATTTTTTGAAAACCCATTTATAAGAAGGATCCAGAGACAAACTGCCTATACATTAGAATATATTACGTTTATTATTACCTTTATTACTTTATTTACTTTTATTCTAATTATTTTACTTTTGTAAAAACTACTAGTAATTCATCCATTTGATGAAATTCCTTGGGTATTGAATTGTCTACACATAAGACTTTTATAGATGCTTTTTTCAAAGCTGTAATCATACATGATTAGCAACACTTTCTTCAGTGTTAATTTTGAAGTCAAATAAAAACAAAATAAATTTTTCTCCTTAATTTCTTTCTGTGGGGAAATAGTGTACACACACGCACACACACACACACATATACACACACACACACCTCTATTCCAAATTTCTAACTATTTACAGCAGTTTTACTTTATGACCAAAAAGTAAGAATTGACTTTTTATTTGTCTCTCCCCACTTTGTTCACAGTTCC
>NW_006285234.1:538414-559492 GCF_000327345.1 Myotis davidii | reverse complement strand
TGCTGAGTGAGCATTCATATGCAAATGTACCAAAATCATCCCACAAACCTGTCATTTCACCCATATTGTTTTCATAAATTTGCTACCTCCCTTGGTGCAAACATATGATTTTCTTCTTCAGTTCACCTGAAAATTGCTTCTTCATGCTTTCATTTGGAATGGTATGGATTTGGGTATTGTCAGCAGTCCAGTGATATATTTGAATAAAGTCACACTTACTAGATCTAGGGCAATGTCATCAGTCACATGTGTGTCAGGGATTCGTCCTGTGGCCTTACAAATCTTCGGCTCCAAAATGAGCTAAGAACTTCACTTAGGACCAGGGCCCAGTGCTGTAATTGACTTCTGTTATTTTCTGGACTGTTAGAGCATTGTTTTTCCCAAATGAAGTTTGATCTTTTTTTTCTAGAAACTTTAAGTATTCTAGCAAAAGAGAATTTTATCGAAGAGAATCACTTCGATAGGACACTAAAGTTCAAGTGTAAGCAAAATATAGAAACAACTTTATTCCCCCCAAATTAGGCATTTGAAAGGACTCTGTAGGACGATTCCAAATATGGTTGATAGTTCCATATTGAGCAGATTTGTCCTAAGCAGAAAATTTTCAATTATAAAGGCCAAATTATTCAATATAATTAATTTTTCAGAGTATGAAGGTAACACAGTGATCCACACTATGAAAAAACTGGGAAATACAGAAAAGGAAAATAATTCCAATGACATCCGCAAAGAATATATATATATACATATATATTAGTTTGACTCTTTCCTTTCAATACCAATTATATCTGCATGTTTGTCTTTTAAAATTCCATTTTCATAATGTATAGTAATAATACTAATAAGTAATATTTATTGAGGATGAAGCAAATGTATGTACTTCAGTTATTTTCTCATTCAGTTCTAGTGAAAAATCTATGATATATGTATTATTACATTCATTTTATAGATATGAATACTGAAGTGTAGGGCGGTAAATTTTCCAGGACACAAATTTAGTAGCTTGGTTCTTTGCCTAAGCACAATTTTGCAGCATTGTCTCTTTTAATCTTCATTTTGCAATTAGCAATCATATTACATTCATTGTTCATATTGTGTAGTCTTTATAACAATCATTTCTAATGATTATATCATGTCCATAAAGTGGAAGTGTCATAAAAATTGAATTATCCTAAGTTGAAAATTATAGATAAATTTAAAAGATTCAGCAGAGTACTTTTTAAAATACATTTATACATATAATTGTTTCCAAAATTTTGGATTACTTTCTTAGGATATAGGTCCATGATTAAAATTTATGCTAAAAAAGATAAAAATGGACACTTTAGCATACTCAATGTGTTTCATCAACATGTTCTCTTTTTTTTTTAACTTGAAGAAAATGAAAACATTTAATAATAAAAGGGTGAGACATAATCTATACTCCAATCTGGTGAAATGTTAAAGTCACAATTCTTCTATAACAAATGGTAGATTTCCAATATGACACAGAAGAGAAAATAAATGGGCCTTTGACATCACAAAAAAGTATTTAATGATCATATTGTGTAAAGGGCTAATATCTATGAACCAATATGCATCACCACATATTTCTAAAGTGCAACCACAAAACTAATCTTTACAACCCATTCCTTCAGCAGAAGTTTGAACCTGCAATAAACAAGACTCTCTCTCTCTCTCTCTCTCTCTCTCTCTCTCTCTCTCTCTATATATATATATATATATGTATATATGCATGTCTAAACCAAGGTACTGAATATCTGGCCTAGAAAAGGCAGTATTATGGAGTATGTCACAAGGAATGCTTGTTCCCCTATTGTAATATTTAAGGAAAGGTAAAATTATGACCACATGAACATCAAGTCTGTCTTAAAAAGAAAAATTTTCCTAAAGTTCCCTCACAATATAATTATGGAGACCAGGAAAGCAGTCCTACCCTCTCATCTTATTAATATTGAAGGGCAAGGGGCTGATGACAAGGCTGTGCTGCTGTTGTTTCTGCTACTACTGCTGCTGTTTTAGATCCAGATCTTTCTTTTCTACTCGCTGTTTCATTGAGTCACTGCCCCTGATCTGGGGGCTTTTAAAGGCTGTGGTTGGACAAAGGCTATGCTTTGAAAAGTAGCAATGACTTTCAGACTTTGGATTTTATGTCCTGGAAAACTCAACAATGCCATGAGCATTGTGCACAGTGGCTGGAAGGCATATCTTTGAATATGCAGAATGATTTCAATATTGCTCATGACACCTGAGGAGATGGTAGGTGTTGAAGCTTGCCTCCAAATGCTCACCTACAGGGAAGAAACTGGCAATGCTGAATACAAAGATGGCTTTCAGATGGTGCTATATGCTGCTTAGGTTTCCTCACACCATGGTGGCTGGGCCCCAAGAGCAAGTATCATGAGTTTCCCAGCCATAGCCTTCAGTGGTAGATGCCAGCAGGACTTCCAGAGCCAGTATCAGGGAATTCTTGACCAGTCAGATAGAAGAGAGGAATAGCTACTGAAGATTCAGTTACATAGCCAGCAGTGTTACCTTGTCGGCAACAGTCTCTTGCAGGTTGAGTTCTTTATGAAACTGACTCTGACAAGGTGATTAGCATGTAAGAAGTCTTGGAATTAATGCCTTTTTAAAATATTGCAGACTGCCGCCATCTCCCTGACAATCTCACACTGCCACTGGGTGAAGGAGCATCGCCCACATCGCAGGGTGCGAACAGCCGAGTTGGGTCAGAGTAACGCCTGAGACATGCTATTCAGGGACCAGGCTCGGGGAACTAACCGGCAGCTAGAGTCTCCTGAGGCAAATTTGTGACACCTCCCTGCTGCTGGGAGGAACAAATGGGCTCGGAGATGTGCAATGGAGGGAAGCGCTGGAGTTGCTAGTAGCCTTAACCTTCCCAAGCCTAGGCCTCATGGTTCCTCGCCAGGAACCCACACAGCAGCCAGGCCCTGCGGGCTTCCGAAAGGCTAGAGATTTGCGGCGGAGCATGCGCAGTTCACCGGCTTCCCATCCAAGCTTAAGGGGTTCCTCCCCAGCCCAGCTTCTAGGCGGAGCTCCTTCCGCACCCCTGGCCAGGCTTCTGGGAGGAGGCACCGCAGGCAGCACGGTGCCGCTCGGAGCCTTGGGTGTGGCAAGGTTTGCATGGTCGGTGGTGTGAGCCAGGCCCCCAGGCAGGAGCCTAGAAAGGGCGTGGCTCAGTGGGGCACTCCGTGGCTCTCAACCCAGCACTCCCTAGTCCCGCAGGACCCCCTGAGATCCAAAGTGTTTTCCAAAAAAGTTATATTCATCTAAAAATTGATCAGTAGTTCTTGCGAGTAGTAGCTTTCCTGCATCTTTGCCAACATCAATATAATTTAACTTTTATGAAATACTTGAAAAAGAACTTTACTAAAATAATAATCAAACGTTGTAGTGATGAATGAAATAATGAGTTACAGCGTCTTACCTCTCCACAAAATTCACTCCCTGAAGTATTACATGTTTATGTTTCCTGAATTTGCTTCTAAGATATTTTCCATAGTACAAATATCTATCTATCTATCTATCTATCTATCTATCTATCTATCTATCTATCTACCTATCTATCTATCTATCTAATCTATATCTGTCTATATCTTTTATCTATCTGCCTATCTGAAATAGTGTGATGTGCATTATTATTTTGTTATTTAATCTGTTATCTAAGTCAGCGGTTCTCAACCAGTGGGTCGCGACCCCTGAAAATTCATCCTGCATATCAGATATTTACATTACGATTCATAACAGTAGCAAAATTACAGTTATGAAGTAGCAACGAAAATAATTTTATGGTTGGGGGTCACCACAACATGAGGAACTGTATTAAAGGGTCGCGGCATTAGGAAGGTTGAGAACCACTGATCTAAGTAATGGATGTCACACCACTTCAAAATGTTAGATATATCAGATATCCTCTGAGAGGGTCTATTTCCAAGTTTTCACTTCTCTGAGGGACAAATCGTTTTTGACTGTTTCTTGTGCATGCTGGCCTGTTTTGAGAAACAAGGGAATCGATCTCTGTTTTCTTGGTCCAGCCTTAGGTTTTACTCAGATCCCGAGTCCCTGGTTCTCAGGGGTGGGGTTTTCTCAACCATCCTGCCACTGCCCCCTGTGTTAGGAAACACCTCGTGGACTCAGTCCAGGGTAGTTTCCTGCTCTTCTCCAAGGGACGGGATGATTTTTCCTTTTCCCTCCTCCACTTTCTCCAGCCACAGTGAATCTTGTACTCTGTCCTCAGGCATAGGATTTGCTGCCCTGTGCCTTGTGGCTTAACCCTTTTACGACTTAAAGGAGAAGGCACCTTAGTGTCTTTCCGCAAAGGCTGCTGCTCTCCTCCTCGGGGCCTGCAACACCTCGGCAGGCTTTCTCCAACTTCCTCTTGCCCCCACTCTGACCTGTAGATTCTTACACACCTGTTGAGTCCTATGTACCTGGCGAGTGGAGTCCTTAGAGAAGAGTGTCTGGTGAGTGCAAAGTGCCCCTTCTCTGAGACTCAGCGTTTCTGTTCTGTTACAACCGCTCATACTGGGACTTTGACAATTCACTTTTTTTTTCTTTTTTTACAGTTCACCAAAATGTAGCCAAATTCTTTTTATCCTCTTGTGTGAAGATCTGATCTTCCTCCTCCTGCAGCTATTACAACAGTGCCCCGGCCCTACCTTTCCTTTGATATCAGAGTAGTTGGTGTTCTGTTACCTCAGCTTTTTGATGTGTCCAAGAAACATAATTTTGTCCATTATCCATCCTCTTTTTCTTGTTATTAGAATGGGAGCAACACTCTTACATCTTAGGTGGAAACTGGAGATCTGCCTTACATTCATGAAAAAAGAATTTGTGATATAGAATTCTTTGTTGATAGGTTTTTATTGTTTTTTGTTTGTTTAGCACCTTAGAGATGTTCCAAGTTTCCTTTGCCCTCAGTTGTTCCTGATGAGAAGTCAGTGGTATTCAAAGCGGTGTTTCCTGTATGCAAAATATGTTTTGCTTTTGCTTGTTTGCTTTTTATTTTCTGATTGCTTTCAATATTTTCTATGCAATTTTCATATGTTGACTGTTTTCTTACGATGTTTTTGGCACTGCACTCTTCCTTTCTTCCAAATGTCTTTTCTCTAGAATCTGCTCAGTCTCTTTGCTATACTGCTTTTATGATTTATTTTTTGGTAATTTTTCCAGAGTTTATAAATACTGTATTATCTATAGGTTAGTCAGTTTGGTAGGTGCTTTCAGAATCTTATCAGAAGTGGACTGCAAACAATTTTCTTTTACTTCAATCTTCATTTTATGATCATGGTTGTTGCTGCACATGGGAAGTTGGATATGATACAACCTTAGTTGTCTGTGTATCCCTCCCATCCTCTGTGCCCATATTTTAATACATCAGGTCCCCCAAAACCACTCTGGAATGGTGTTGAGCTGGTGGCAGCAGTCAACACCAGAAGGACTTTCCTTTTTAAAAAAATTTTTTATTGAATTTATTTGTGTGACATTGGTTAATAAAGTCTATAGCTTTCAAGTTAATAAAATTCTATATCATCTGTATATTGTATTGTTTTTTTTCACGACACCAAGTCAACTCTACTTCCGTCACCATTTATCCCCCCTATACCTGCATCTGTCTCCATTCACCCCCCTTCTCCCTCTGGTAACCATGATACTCTTGTCTGTGTCTATGAGTTGTTTTTTTCTCCCCCCCACCCCCGCAGTCCCTTCACTTTTTTCACTCAGTTCCTCAATCCCTTCTCCCCTTTAATAGCTGTCAGTTTGTTCTTTATCTATGAATCTATTTCTATTTTGTTTGTTGGCTTATTTTATTCATTAGATTCCACATATAAGTGAGATCTTATGTATTTGTCTTTCTCTGATTGGCTTATTTCACTTAGCATAATACTCTCCAGGTCCATCCATGCTGCCACAAAAGGATTTTCTTTTAAGATTCACAGACTTGAGTAACTTGAGCTATGCTCTCTTAGAGTCTGCAGATACGACTCCAATGCTGGTTAATTTTAAAAGCTTCTCAGGTGATTCTAAAGCCTGATGAATTTTAAAAACCACTTAAGTTCTTACTCTGCAGTTTTTATGACCTCACTCAGTAGCAAAACCCTTCATGACAAATTGAGTTTTAACTGTAGAGGATTTAGAATTGTGGAAAAATGGAAAAAATCATTCTCGACAATGGGAGCAGTGCAATAAAAGAAACAGACAGGAAAGTGAGGTGAATTACTGGAATATAACATGCTTGTTGGAAATTAGTTTGGGACTAGATTTTGGATGGCCTTGGAAGTCAAAGTAAGAATACTGGAGTTTATTCTCTAGGTAATGGATAGCAATTAAAAATTTGAAATGAAGAACAAAATGATTAGTGCTGCCCACAAAAAAGACTAGTATGAAGAATGCTACCTTGCATAGTAGTAGTCTGACTGACATCAAGAGGTTAGAAGTGAAAAGTCTATTTGCAATAATATAGGAGAGAGTAATTGTGGACTTGAATGAGAGGTTGGTCACTAGAATGTAAACGTTTTGATAGATGTGAAAGCTAATAAGACAAAAAGATCCATAGAAGAGAGAGGGCAGTGTCAAGGGTAGCACTGAGGCTTTAAATGTAAATTATTAGGATACTAGGCTGTCATTTATAGCAACTAGGAACAGGGAAGCATAAGCAGCTTTGGGGAAAAGATAAGACATTTAATTGGGGTTAAAATTATTTGAGGAGCTGTTGGTACTTCCAACTGGTGATAAGCCCAAGTAGTCTAAGTCATTAATGCAAATATACAGTCCATCAAGCATGCAAACTTTCTATTTTTAATAGTAAAATTCTATAATTAAGATTTTTCTCATTTAATCCAGAATACCCTGTGGGTATATTGAATTAATCCTCCAATTTATTCCTTTTGCATTTAATATGTAATATTTTATTTAGTAATAATTTAATCTTTCAAAGAATTTTCAAAATTTTATAAAGAACAAGTCAAGAAAATTAGATTTAGTTTCTAGTACAAAGTCAACACTAATCATGCTTTGTTTTCTTTTGTGATTAATTTTGACATTATGTTTTACCTTTCACATTATAATTCCCATTATTTTAATGTTTTTTAAATCATTTTTATCAAATTATAATGTGCATACAGAAATGTGCACAAATAAGTATATACCTTGAAGAATTTTCACAAATCTCCTTCTGTGTCCTTGCCATTTTACTGCTCACTTCCTCCAAAGGAAGCCACTTTTCCCACTACGGTATAGATTAGTTTTGCCTGAGTGGAATCATACACTGTGTATTACTTTGTGTTTGGTTTCCTCACTGAAAGTTATGTTTATGGCTGTTGTTCCACTCTGTTACATTAGAGCTAGTTATCTATTAATATGAATTCCATTAATCTTTATTGACATTTGGCTTATTTCTGGTTTGCATCTATCCAGATAATGCTACTATATTATAGTTATGCAAACCTTTCAGTCAATCTATGTATGCATTTTTTATTGCTTTTATATTTAGATTTGTGATGTTTGGGGAGGAGGTGATAGGGTATGTATGTGTCCATCTTGAGTAGAGAGTACCAAACAGTTTTCCAAAGTGAAAAAGATGAGAGTTCCAGGTTCTCCTCATCATTGCCAGGGCTTAATGTTTTTAGTGTGTGTTTTTTTAATTAAAATTTTTTCATTTGGTAATTCTCACCAGAGGATATCTTTTCCATTGATTCTTAGAGATAGTGGAAGGGAGGGAGGTGGGTGAGAAGAGAGAGAGTGAGAAACATCCATGTGAGAGAGACACATTGATTGGTTGCCTCCCACAGGAGCCCAGATTGGGCCAAAGCCTGCAACCTAGGTACATGCCCTTGACTGGGAATCGAACCTGAGACCCTTAGGGGCACAGGTGGATGCTCTAACCTCTGAGAAACACTAGCCAGGACAGTCTTCAATTTCAGTCATATTGATGTTGGTGATAAGCAATTGTAAATCATTGTGAAGTTAGTTTACATTTTCCTGGTGATTTATAAAGATTAAATGCTTTCTCTTATGTATTGACAATTAATTATCCATTTTTGAGAATTTGAAAAGATTCTTGATCATTTATGTTGGTTGTCATTTACATAGTGATTGGTATAATGTCTTCATATATTTTGCGTATGGGTCTCTTGTTTACAGAATACATTGTAAATACATTCTCCCACTGTGGCATACATTTTTACTCTACTAGTAGTCTGTTTTGATAAGAATCCTTTTAATACTAGAGGCCCAGTATATGAATTCATGCACCAGTGGGTTCCCTTGGCCTGGCCTGCGAGATTGGGCCCAAACTGGCTCTCTGACATCCCCCAAGGGGTCCTGGATTGTGAGAGTGCAGGCCATTCATATGCAAAAGTTGAGGTGCACAGCTTGGGTGGGGTTGTAAATTGGGTGGGGCGGGGTCTCAGGGAATCACCAGGGCAGAGCAAACAGCAATGGCTGCCAATCAGCCCTGCACCGGAAAGGTCCCCGGGTCTTCACATCCTGTACCCCCATGCAGGAACAATGATTGCTGCAAGCACCTCTGAGAGAAAGCTGCCCTCGCATTCCTGTCCTGACTTACTAGAACTGCATATATGAGCCTGATGGTTTTTCTGGAACGCTGCTCTAGCTGTTCATGTAGTAGTGCTAAAAAGCTCAGGAATTGAAAATACCCCAAAGAAGTCCTGACTGGCAGTTATTGGTGTATAATTCTTAATGGTTTCCCCTAGCCCTGGTTGGAATAATCCTGGAACATGTATTTTGCACCCTGAGTTTCCTCTATGTGATTAGCTAGCTTAATAATGTATCTTTTATTACTTGCCTTCCCTCCCCTGCATCACTTCCTCCATGTCAGTGTCTCTTTCACTTTCAAATAAATCACCTGTGCTCAAGACCTCATCTGAGGGTCTGAAATTACTGTAACCCCAAGATATTAAAAAAGTGCCTTATGGTGCTTCTGCTAGTGGGAATAATATGGAGGTCAGATGATACATGGAGCCCTGGCCCCGGAGTCTGCTTCACTGTGAATCCAATGGTTCCTCAACGCACTTTGTGAATTTCCCAGTTCCTCATTACACAGTGAGGATCCATATGCTTATAATTTGGCATAATTCTTACATTTGTTAGGTGACTTATGGAAAAAGCTGTTCTGGAAAAACAAGAGGAAACCCATATAATTCCTTTCTGGTCAGGAGACTAAATGAGAAACCATAATACATCTTGAGATAAATGACAGATTTAGTGTCACCCCATATACTTAAAGGTGCAGGGTTGGTGGTCCTTATCATATTTCCATTTGATTAACTACTCTGGTTCTTGAAAATTATGGGGAACTACCATAAATTTAACCAAGCAATAACACCAATCACAAACACACTTGTGCACTTGTCAACACAGTGATAAAGGCAGATAGCATCTTAAAATTACTATGAAAACATTGGTGGCTCCATAGAACCCCTGAAAGTGACATGTACACCCTTAGGGTCTAAGAATCAATAGTACCAGTATTCCCAGTGGCCCCCTTGAGGAATTTGTATTGCAGTTGGCAGGAGATGATTCCACCAGGCTATACAGTAAGAGTTCCACAAAAGCTAACCTATACCCTGGACATTCTGGACTCTCACAGAGGAGCACAGAATGCATTTGAGAAGTTATTGCACTGTCAGTGTTAATTGATCATTATTACCATGAGGATAGAGAGTTGCTGCTACATAATGAAGGTAGGGAGATTCATTGTGCTTTCATATCTAGTAATTGACCAGAAATGGATAGTAGCAGGAAACATGACCTAATAAGAGCATGGTAACGAGGGGCTCAGAGCCCTCAGGAATAAAGATATAGTTTATCCCAGATCATCAGAAGCACTGCCCAATTATACGAGAAGTCTTGATTGAGTGGTAGAAGACATAGATAGTGAATACTAGTTGCAGCTTTTAGATGAGCTGCAGTGGAGCATGTCTCTTGTTTCACTAAAACTCCCGTGCATGTTAACATATTAAAACATTTAATCTTGAAGAGTAGGTGTCAGGATAAGAGCAACTTTAGCTTGGGTGTGGGTTATTTTGAGCACTACAAAGGGTGGACTGTAGCAGATTCTGTCAGTACCTTCTCAGATGCCCCATATCTATATCTGTGTGCTCTAGGTAATTGAAAGCTGCCAGTATCTATACCTTCATGCTGCATGACTTATTCTGGAAGACTACTCTATCTGGCATATCCAAGGAAGGCTAGAAGTGCTCTGTGATTAATTAATTCCCTGAGGAATATCCCTTAACCAATGCCAGAAGAGAAAGGGTACACAAAACCCCCATCCCCATGAAGCCTTGGATGGGATATAGCTAAGCTATGTGTTTTACATTTCCCAGAGTTAATCCAGGGTTAAGTTACAGCTGTCCTCTGTATCTGGCCTACTAAGGCATCCTTATTGGTTGCTTCCCCTTACTACATCTTTCCCACATCCTTCTTGATGTGCCTTGCATCTCCCAAATGAAGTACTTGTACTAAGATCTTTGTTTCAGGAAACTCCCAAACTAAGATTTGTAGCCACCATTTTTTGCTCGGTTTTTCTGCCACTGCTTGGGAATTAGAAAGTGCCTTACAGGTAAAAGTGTGTCTAAATGTCAAGTTCACTTCTCTGCTCTTCTTTTCTCTCTGGGTTCTTGACCCTTTGAGTCCTTACTGATTGGATAGCTTTCTGATGCCTTCAAACAGATTTTAAAAATTTATCTAGTTATTACAATTGTATTCCATGGAAGAGTTGGTCCAACATAATGAGAGCAGAAATCAGCCTCTTTTATAAATCCATATGTGAATTAAAGAAACTTTATTGAGAATTAAAAGCAGTTACTGCCTTCTTCTATGACATTTTGAAAACTTAAGGAACATTTAAAAAATGTAACATTAAATTTTTTAGAAGTGAAAAATAACCAAGCCAAGCTCAATGCATTCTTACATTATAACTCTTTCAGTAACCTTTGTTTCTTTGCTTTCTGCCCATCTCTGCATCTTTTGCTTTTATTTTATGGAAAAAAATCAGACTTTTAGATTTGCTTTTGTTTTCATGACATGTCCAGGGAGCAATTACTTGGTTTTTAAGGATCATATGCTTATTACTTTGGGGGTAAGGGAGCAAGTATAAAACATTCATATTTCTCTTCATTTTCTACCCAGCCAAATATATTCAAGAAGGGCACAGTGTATGTAGTATTTTGAATGGAAGGAAAGGTTAGGGAATGAAAGTGATTGTTTGAAGAGTTGACCATTAAGACTCATTCTCTGGATTAATAGGGAGATCTATTCTCCAGGGTTAGCAAGTCAACAATTTCATAAAAATTAAATTTACATGAAAATGTGGGGGGAAATGAATAACATTTCAATCTTGGTTGGCAGCAGGTCAAAAAGCCACATCCCATGGAATTTGGAACTCTGCTTTACAGTGAGTTTTATTGTGACCTTTTTTCCAGCTCTCGCTTTATTGACTGGCTGAAGGCTTCTCTGTGAACCAGTTGGTTTCTTTGTAGTTTCAGTTCCACATATTTAGGAAGGTGTACCCCCGAGATGAGTTGTAAATATCATGCCTCATGTGACTTGTCATTTAGTGAATGCTATGAAGTTTGATTGCTTCCTGAGTGGTGACACATTTTTTCTAATTAAATATTAAGGAGTTGGACACAGTGTCAGAATCATCCTGTTTGTTGATGTTCAGAGTGCCCCTTAACAACTACTTGGAGAAAAATTAGGGGGGTAATGATCTTATAAGGTCAAGTTATAATCTGAATTTTATTCCACAATGTCAAATAAATGAGAGAAATACATGCCTAAATTTTCTCATCATGCCAATTAAATATAGGAAAAGAGTTTTGGAGTTGCTGATATAATATTCATTTCCTTCCTTGCCACTCTGAAGCCAAGGGATATGAAAGTATTGCCTTATTTTTCTGAAGTTAAGCATCAAAAAAGCTTTTAGATCAATATCTAATGTGTACAAACTGAGTAAAGGAAGCTAGCTTATTGTTTTAAATTCTATGTTGTTCTTTCTTACTTTTTTGTAAACATCATACTTAATCCTGGTATTCATATTCTTGTTCTTCCAAAGTTTACAATTCCTTGAAAAAAAGACCAAATTTATGGCAATTTTTGTTTTTTTTACAAAGGGAGAATCTTTACTGATTTTTTTTTTTGAGAAGAGAAACTGTGTGTGTGTGTGTGTGTGTGAGCAAGTATATGTGTGAGAGTTACAGAGAGACAAAGAGAAAGAGAGAGAGAGAGAGAAACATTGATATAAGAGAGAAATATTGATCTCTTGCCTCCCATATGCTCCCATATGAATGGAGATCAAACCCTGGTCCCACAACCTAGGTATGTGCCCTGACCAGGAATTGAACCTATGACCTCTGGTGCACTGAATGACCAACTGAACCACACCAGCCAGGGTGATCTACAGTAATTTTAATTACTATTCTTGCCCACCACTTAATGGGCACACACAACTTGAAGTAATTTGAACTCTGAAGTAGAATCTATATCAAATTGTTTGAGACATGGCAATCACCTTGTTCAATTTTATCTTGGTGGTAATGATAGTGATAGCATGGCCATCCATAAACGCAGCTAGGAGAGGAATCCAAGGACCTATTTTGATATAGATTAAATTTTTTTTCTTATATAGGAAACATAAAAGTTAATTTTATTTCATTTATATACTACATACTTATATATATATACTAGCAGTTCTCTCTAACTATGTAACTTTTTAATATATTTGTCATTCATTCATTTATTCAAAATGTATAGAAAACTTATATGCTGAGAATATTAAGCCATTAATTTAAAAAGGTTAAAAATAAATTATTTGCTTTCAAAGAATTGGCTAATAATTTCAACTTCAAACACACATCTCATTAGTGTTTGTCTTTCCAAACAGATGTGCCATATTCAAGGCTAGATTATTTGTGATGCAACATCTTTATGACTATATTTATGCATACCAAGCTACATAATTTATTGAAACTAACTTTTAATATTTATTTCTAAATCATATCTGAAAAGAATATTTAACATGTCCCATCCTGAAACCAGAATGAATTTTTGAAATTTTACAAAATGTGGACTTGAAAGCCAGAGTCAGTATAGCATATGCTATTCTCATTTCAAATATATTTTTTTCCTCCACTAATACTCATTAAATGCTTACAGTCTACTCTAAACACGTTATCGCCTTTACATTTCACAGTTCCCTGAGATGCTGCTATTAATGTCCCCATTTAAAAAATAAGACTGAGCCTGTCAGAGCCTCAGGTCACATGGTTTGCATGTGTCAGAGCTGTCACTCAACCTTTTCATTTTAAATCCTGTTGTCTAATGACCAAGAGTAGGTTTTATATGAGGATTTTTCTTTTCCGTTCATATATTATAGTTTTATGACGAGGTATACTCAAGAGACATACCACACAGGCCCATCAAAATGCTTAATTGCATTTTTGGGTGGGAGGTCATCCCATACATTGGTATTACCCCTGTATTTGGTTCCTGCCTGATTCTTATTTGACCAAAGGAAAACGAAATAAGAAATGAGAAGTTTGGCGAAAGAGGGTAAGTGCTTTAGGATATTCATGGGATTAGAGGTGTGTATTTCAATACTCTAATTTATAATTAGCCACCTATCCTATGCATCAGTAGGATTTGGAGATTGTCCTGAGTTTTCCCAATTGGCCGAAAGCAATGAAGAGTAAAGGGGAAAGTGACACATAAGCAAAGGAAAGGAAAGGAGTGAAGTGACATGACAGGGAGAGTGATACTGGAGGGAGGATGAGCAAGAGGAGGCATATTGAGAGCAGCAGCTCTGAAACTCCGGAGTGCTGCTGGCTGATCTCTGGCAGACACCTGTCCTGTCAATTATTCCCTCCTGCTCTGGCAAGGAGGGATACAATTCATCACTAGCTTCTTTTCTTCTTCTTCCACATTTCTCTCTGGGGTTGGGAAAGGTGAGCAGTTTGTTGCAAATGCATGATGAATTTCATTAAGTATTCACATTCACTGCTGTTAGAAATCACTGGAGATCTGCAAAATAGAAGCCCAATATGCCCAGAACAGGTTTGACATACTGAGCAAAGATGTGAAATTTGCCAGAAATTAAAAGCTGTGCTGGTAACTTCAGGTCCTTTATGATTCATCTTTTTTCTGAGCAGAGCATGATTTTATTGAAATAATGACAGTTACATGTTTTATTCATGTGCTTTTCAGACAGGCTTCATAACATGATCTCATCCTAAAATCCTGGAAGGTAATGGATTTGTCATTCAACGAGTTAGTGCGGTAGTGAGTGCTTTGTAGCCTGGAAAGTGCTAAGTAAATATTAGTTATTGCGATCATAATCCACATGGCATTTTGTCTTATAGATTTTTTATTTTAACTTTTTATTTTAGAACAATTTTAGATTTACCAAAAACTTACAAAATAGTTTGAAGTTTCCACATAAAATGGTATGAGCCAATATTAATTATGAACCAATATTGATACATTATTTAAGGTTCATACTTTATTTTGATTTCCTTAGTCTTTACCAGTGTTCTTTTTCTGCACCACGGTACCATCCAGAGTACCACTTTACATTTAGTTTTTATGTTTCCTCACTATCCTCCTGGCTGTGACAGTTACTTAGATTTTCCTTTGATGACCTTGACAATTTTGAGGAGTATTGGTCTGGTGTTTTGTAGAATGTCTTTCATTGGGGTTGGCCTGGTGTTTTTCTCATGATTAGACTAGGGCTATGAGTTTTTGAGAGCACAGTCACAGAGAGATAAAGTGTTACTTTTATCATAGCATATCAAGATGACTTATCATTCTTAATGCTCACCTTGATCATCTGGCTGAAGTTGTGGTTGTCAGTTTTATCTTTTACTTTGTATTATAATCCAATAAATTTTTTTTTTGCTCAAATTATTCTAGCTTTGGTCACTGGGAGCCACTTACGTTGGCTCTCATGTCGGCTCCTACTTCCCTTTGACATACCTTCGTCATTGTGTGTGTGTGTGTATTTTTTGTTTTATTGATTTGTTTAGTACTACCTTTTTCTAACACTACAAGATGCTCCAGTCTAATCTTGTAGATATCCTGCCCCAGTGCTGGGATCAACCATTTCTTTAAGGAGCCCTGGCTCCTTTTATTGAAGAATGGTGTTAGAAACGAAGGTCTGAGTGATAGGTGTGCTTATTGCTACTGAAGTGTCATTTGGACCCTCTCAGCTGACAAAACAATGAAATATATATATGTGTGTATATTAACCCATGTATATATACATATTTATAAATATTTTATGTGTAACAATCTGTATGTACATTAAAACAAATGAGTTCAGCCCTAATGGGTTTGGCTCAGTGGATAGAGTGTCTGCCTGCGGACTGAAGGGTCCCAGGTTCGATTCCGGTCAAGGGCATGTACCTTGGTTGCAGGCACACCCCCAGTAGGAGGTGTGAAGGAGGCGGCGGATCGATGCTTCTCTCCCATCGATGTTTCTAACTCTCTATCCCTCTCCCTTCCTCTCTGTAAAAAATCAATAAAATATATTTAAAAAAATAAATAAATGAGTTCATATTGGTATCTCTAGCTATAATCTCTTACCACCACATGGACCACCTGCTGTTCTTGCTTATTTTAAATATCCCATTCCAACAGTGAAAAACCTGATTCCCAACATTGCCAATCATTTACTTAACTGATTTTTTATAGATTTCAACATTTACTGTCAGTATGCTTATTGTGTCCAAGAAGCAGACATCAAGATAGTGTCCTGGCTGATGAGGCTCATTTGGTTGAGCATCGCCCCATCCACCAAAAGGTCACCAGTTCAATTCCCCACCAGGAGACATATCCAGATTTCGGGTTCTGTTCTCAGTTGAGGTATGTTTGGGAGGCAGCCAACTGATGTGTCTCTTTCTCCCTCTTGCTTCCTCTCTCTCTAAAATCAATAGAAATATATATATTTTTAAAAGATAGAATTAGACATGTATAAGATTTATTGGGGGAAATACCTAGACCAGGGGTGGGGAATGTCTGGCCCTCACTGTAAAAGTCTAAATCATTTGGTCTGGCCCTGCCAAGGCATTAGTGGTGAGTTAATTAAATGTTTGACCAAATATAGCAGGCTAATTTTTAAGATGATAATTTTATATGGCCTGTTAATGATGTTATAAATATCCAAATGGCCCTTGGCAGAAGAAAGGTTCCCCACCCCTGACCTAGACAGTAAAAAGGGGAGAGAGCAGCAGTAGGTAGGCAGAGATTTTAGGTCATGATGCAGATCTTACCCTTATGAGAAGAAAGGGAGGGAGGGAGGGAAGAAGAGAAGGAAGGAAGGAAAGGAGGGAGGGAGGGAGGTAGAGAGGGAGGAGTGGTCTCACACTGTAGTACAGCTCTGAGAAAGTCTCAACCAGGACATTGAAGAGACCCAGAACAATTATTGCCCATTGTAGAAGCTCCTAGGGCAAAGTTGGCTGGCTCTAGTTTCCTCACTGTGCCTAGTCATTGGCTGATAGCAATGCAGAGAGTGTGGCTTGTTGTAACCTCTGTGACACAGCTCAAAGTCCAGAAGCTGGAGACTGCCATCAAATGGTGTAGTTCATTGTAGAAGATTTGTAAAGGGAGACGGGAGCTATGTATTTCCACAGTCATCATAATTCTCTCTCATTGTACAGGTCTGTGATGTGCTGAATTGTGTCATCTCAAAATTCATATGGTGAAGTCCTAACTCCCTAGCACCCCAGAATGTGATTGTATTATTTGGAAATAGGGCCTTTAAAGAAGTAATTAAGATAAAATGAGATCATAAGGGTGAACGTAATTCCAGTATGACTCATGTCCTTATGAAAGGAGGAAATTAGGACACAGACACAGATAGAGGGAAGACCAGTAAAAACATGGGGAAGATGGCCCTCAAGATGGCCAAGCGGACGGGCCTCAGAGGAAATCAACCCTGCAAACACTTTGGACACACAGTTTCCAGAATTGTGAGAAAATTTCTGTTGCTTAAGTCATACTTTGTTATGACTGCTTTAGCAAACTAATACAGGGTTCTTACATTTAAAAGTATTTAATTTAAAAAAATCCATCTCAGACATATTTAAGTATTTACAGGTAAAATTCCATGATGTCTAGAATTTGTTTTAACATATGCCAGCTATAAAAAGGGAGGATAGATGATAAAGAATGACAAAAATGATTGATTACTGTGGAAGCTTTTCTGAATACATGATGATTCATTATCTATTCTTTCTACTTTAGGGTACGGTTGAAAATTGACATAAAAATAGTTTCACAGTGCAGCTAACTCATTATTACTAACTATTGATGGATCTACTGGACATAGCATGCTATGATCTGTGTAGATTTAAAAATATTAAATTTAGAAAACCAAAACAATATTAGCAGAAAGTCAGGAGTTCTACAGTATACTTTATGCAAGCTATTTATATGGTTATGTTACAGGTCAGTAAGGTGACTTTTATCAGCACTAATTTATACAGTTAGTAAGTAGCTTATTTTGGACTTCCACAGTAGCCTGTTTTAAAAGCCAGCATTATTTTCATTATACTTTTCTGTTTTGCTCCTGTCTCCCATAATAATAACTAAATACACTATATTTGAGCATTTTGTTGGGTATCATATATCATGAGGAAGTGTCAAATGTGAAAAAAAAATACTTTTTATGCATCTATTGATATGGTCATATGATTCTAATTTATTCTGTTAATGTGGAAAATGCTATTAATTGATTTTTAATAACTATAATTGATATATAATTATACATATTTAAAAATCACAATTTATTAGATTTTAATGTATGTTTGCATCTGTGAAACAGTCAACACAATAATTGTAATTACTATTTCTATCAACCGCAAATGTTTCCTCATGCTCTTTTATAATCCCCCATTACCATGACCAGTGGTCTGGTACTTTTATTGTTGTTAATCCTCACCCAAGGATATTTTTTACATTGATTTCTAGAGAGAGTGGAAGAGAAGAGGAGAGACGGAGAGAGAAACATCAATGTTAGAGAGAGACATCGATTGGTTGCCTCCCTAACCAGTGGCGGAGATTGAGCCTGCAACTTAACTTTATGCCCTTGACCAGAAGAGAATCCTTGACTCTTCCGTTTGCGGGCCAACACTCTAACCACTGAGCAAAACCAGCCAGGGCACCAGTGATCTGTTTTATGCCACAGTGGTTAGCTTACATTTTTTAGAGCAATGATCAGCAAAGGCCTGTGGGCCAAATCTGGCTCAACCAACTACCAGTTTCTGTCAAAACTTGATTGGAACCCAGACACACTCAGTTGTTTACATATTTTGTGGGTTGGTTGTACAAACAGCCAGAGTTTTGGCGCTTCATAAGTCGACCCTGGCTTTTCACTTCCTACTGGTCCCCTTGTAATTTCCCCAGGATTACATAAGCCCTCATGATCCAAATAGTGATATTTGGATAGGTAGGACCCTAGGAGTGGCTGTACAGTTTTGCCCATGGCTTCCAGGTGGCTAGAGATATGCAGGAGCTTATCAGGGACAACTAATATTGTCTCATTCAAAGATCCTTGTTAAATTTTTGGCTAATCTGGTAGACTACTGCCTCCCAACCAGAACTGCAACCTCATGCTGTCTGTGATTTTAGTCTCCCCATTTGCTTGCCATCAGGATTGCTACTCTTTTGGGCAATGTCCAGGAGTTTGGGATTTTCCTACACTCTGATCTAAATGAAGTCAGTGCCCTCTAGCAGGGAAACAGCTGGTTCCACTTAGCAAGCTGCTGGGGTAAGGAGTGGGGCCAATGAGAGCGGCCTCCAAGCTAAAACTCCATAAACTCGCGCTGTTTTTGCCTCAGGTTTGGTAGTTTTTCTGGGATCCACTCTTCTCCATTTTTATAATATGCTTTTTGTTCATCTCTAGAGTACAGAACTGGTTGTCTTGGTAAATTTTGGCCATTGTAGCATTGCTTTTTGAGGAGAGGATTTGCTGGGCTCTTCATACCACCATTCCAGAAGTCCCGCCTCCTTGATGACCTTTTAAGAGACGATGTTATTCGCCCTGTAATTCCCTCATTCTCCTCACTAATTCCCACTTTCCAAGAGCCGTTAGCTGTTAACTTTAATTTTTCCTTGGCAAAGTTAGAAACCTTACATTCTGTTATGTGACCTTCATTAAATCTTCTGTACTGTGTTTATAAGTTATTTTATGTATTTAACAAATAGTTACCTTTCATTTTATTATTTGCCTGTCAGAGGAAGAGTTCTGATTTAGGAGAGGTGCACCAAATTGACTGGGCCCTTGCTCTACTGAAATTCACATTTTGTGTTGATAGACATAAAGTGCATATGTAATAAATAGACAAAATCATATGTGAAAATTATCAGTCCTTTTAAATAAATAAAATAGTACTAAAAAGAGAATAACTGTGGTGGTGGATGAGAACTGCTTTAGATGGACTGATACGCTTTTGAAAGGTGATAGTTAGGCTGCAATATGAATGATGAGAAGGAGCCTGATGTAGTAATCTGGGGGAAGTGCCCTTCAGGCAGAGAATCTCAAGGACAAATAATTTTAAATTGCCTTGAGTAAAATGATAGACTCGAGATTTAGGTGCAATGAAGAGTGGTAAGCAGGAGCAGAGGTCAAAATATTCTGACCAAAAGGTCAGACATTTTAAAAAATATTAGAAAACCAATGAATATTATTTATATGAATTTAAGTATATAAGTAACATTTGCTATAGAATCCAGTTATTTGCTCAAATTATATTTCCTTCTTTGCAGTTTCAACGACACAATTTTATGTCCACTGAATGGAGAAAGTTCCCTAACTTCCAAATGGATGCTCTATTTTTATTTTATTTTTTAAAAATTAATTTTATATATCTTATTTTTTTAAATTACAGTTTATACTTACTATTATTTTGTATTAGTTTCAGGTCTGTAGCCTGGTGGTTAGACATCATACTCTTTACAAAGTGTTCCCCCTGATATTTTCAGTGTTTGACTGGCACCATAATGTAGTTATTACTATATTATTATTTTGATTATTGTAAGTAATGCTGCAGTGAACATAGGGTGCATATATTCTTTTGAATTAATGTTTTGAGTTTCTTCAGATAAATACACAGAAGTGCATCACTAGGTCATTAGGCAGTTTCAGTTTTAATTTGTTGAGGACCTCCACACTGTTTTCCATAGTGGCTGCACCAATCTGCATTCTTACCAACAGTGCATGAGTGTTCCCTTTTCTCCACATCCTTGGCAACCCTTGTGGGATGCTTTCTTTTTATATCCTGCCAGGTTGTTGAAGGTTTTTATTATCTTAACTAGAGGCCCTGTGCACAAAATTTGTGCACAGGTAGGGTCCCTAGGCATGGCTGGTGATCAGGGTCGATTTGTGGGGCAACTGGCGGGGTGATCGGGGGGGCCCCTGCTGGCACCTGCCTTGGCTGACCAGGTGCCGCCTGCTTGCCAGCCCCACCCTCCAGCCGCTGCCACCGGTCAGGGCCTGCGGGCTGGGGGCAGCTCTTGTGTTGAGCATCCACCCCCTGGTGGTCAGTGCATGTCATAGTGACCTGTCGTCCCACCATTCAGTCGATTTGCATATTAGCGTTTTATTATATAGGATTACAAACTAGACATTCAAACTATTGGATTGGGAGAAAAGAACTCAGACATAATTGTAACATTTTAGTTTGGATTTACTAATATTTCAGTTCCTCACACTGTCTAGATCAGCCGTGGGCAAACTACGGCCTGCGATCCGGCCTGTTTGAAATGAATAAAACTAAAAAAAAAAAAGAAAAAAAAAGACCGTACCCTTTTATGTAATGATGTTTACTTTGAATTTATATTAGTTCACACAAACACTCCATCCATGCTTTTGTTCCGGCTCTCTGGTCCAGTTTAAGAACCCATTGTGGCCCTCGAGTTAAAAAAGTTTGCCCACCCTTGGTCTAGATGTTACATGAACAAAGGCATGGAATTGACACAAATACTGGGCTTTGGTTTTCTCTCACCTACTGATTGAGGTTAGGGAGCCATAACATGATA
>NW_006285234.1:518399-536826 GCF_000327345.1 Myotis davidii | reverse complement strand
GGAATGAAATTCAGTTAAAGTAATCAACTGTTTATATCTATTCCGTCTCTTTTTTTTCCTTCTGGATTGCCACAGAGTTCTTTTTCCTGTTATTCACATCTGTCAGAATCTTAGTCACGTTCTCTCTTTGTTTTTTTTTTTTTTTTTTTTTAATTACAAGTGTATTAGGGCCGTGACACTGAAGCCTGGTTAAAAGTTAGAGTCCAGTGTCCTTATTTTTCAAAACATCAGCCAGGGAATTTACATGTTGTGTGGTTATAGCAGCAAATGACAGCTGCAGTAAATTGCAAAGCCCCACCCTGACCAGGGTTTTCAATAAACATTAAAAAAGAACAAAACAAAAAAGCATCTTACTTTAAGATATGAAAAAAAAAAATCTAAGCAAGAATTCAGGCAGTGAATTATTGTTTTCGGCTGGTAATTAACCGAAGCAGACACTAACAATGGCATCTGCCAGGAGGACATTCTAGGATTTGGTATGGTGTCCCTCACAGCTAGAGACGAGACAAAAAACTCCTCCAAACACAAAAAAATGAGGAGATTTCTTTATACATTTGAATTCTTAAGAGCAATTATATTTGACAGTGTATGACACTTCATAGTTAGGTATCACAATTTTCAGATACTTAATGAAGAAATGGAAACAGCTTAACTCATTCTTCCTGGAATATGGATATATATTCTCCAAAGGATAAACATACACTATTTCAATGCCCATTTCAGCAGAGAACTGAAATAAAACAAGTATTTATCTTCCATAAAAATGATGACACCTGAAACCTGTGAAGTGTAAAGAGAATCTTCAGAAAAATAACACGTATTTACAAACAACTGAAGACAATTATTAAATGATAAAAGTGTGCTATTTACATTCATATTTCCACCATTTTCATCACCTTGTTTGTGTCACATAGTATGAGCAGTACCTTTTTCATCTTATTAAAATATGAATGAAGCATGTACCTCAATCAAATACTGACATATATAGATATACATGTTCTTATACACTCATGCATAAATATGCTCTGGGAACTAAACAAGTAAATTACATCCATAAAAATAGGATATGAAAGGAAATATTTCAGAGCACTTTACAGTGTAACTAAGAGCCAGAGAAATATTACATTTCTCAATTAAAGACTTATTATTAGGTTTTAAAAGCAACTGCGAATAGCATTACCAAATGTAAAATAATTAACAGTAATTCTGTGCTATCATGAAAAATGCAATAAGTATTCTAATATCCCTAAATGTAATCATTTTCCCCTTTTAAATAGACTTTATATTTTTAGAGAAGTTTTAGGTTCATAGCAAAGTTGAGCAGCAAGTACATTGAATTCCTGTATAACCACATTCTCCCCCTAAGCCCCCCTTTGCCCTCCTATACCTTCCCCACTATCATGAACCAATGTTATGTAAAGCTTCCTGGGCTTAGAGACCAAAGAAAGGCTGATAACTCCATCATTACAGTGAGTTTATTCAGGGAATTTACGTACAAGGCTGGGCTTGAGTGTTGGCAAGACAACATAGATATTCTCCAAGCCTTCTGTCTCCTAGTTTCAAGACCATGTGAGAGTGGTACTTTTGATGCAGTTGATGAACCTACATTGACACATCATCACCCAAAGTCCATAGTTCACATTAAGGGGCCACTCTTGGCGTTGTATCTTCTATAGATCTGAATAGATGTGTAATGACATCTATCAACGACCATAGTATCAAACAGTAGTTTTACTTTCCTAAAAATTCTCTGTGCTCCACCTACTTATCTTTCCCCACCCAAACCCCTGGAAACCACGGAATTTCTACTCTCTCTGTAGTGCTGCCTTTTCCCAAATGTCATATAGTTGGAATTCTACAGTGTGTGTAGCCTTTTCAGATTGGCTTCTACCAGTTAGTAAGATGCATTTAAGGTTCCTCCATGTCTTTTCATGGCTTGGTAGCTCGTTTTTTTTTTAGTGTTTTTTTTAGTGTTTGGTACATTGTCCAGATGCATTTACTTACGCATTTAGCTACTGAAAGACATCTTTATTGCTCCCAAGTTTTGGCAGTTAAAAATAAAACTGCTATAAACATCCATGTGCAGGATGTAAGTTTTGTGTGGACATAAGTTTTCAATTCATTTGAGTAAATACCAAGGAGTATGGTTGCTGGATTGTATGGTAAGACTGCGCTTAGTTTTATAAGAAACTGACAAACAGTGGTTGTATTCCCACCAGAAAAGAGTGAGAGTTCCTGTTGCTCCACATCTTCAAGCATTTGGTGTTCCTAGTGTTCTGGATTCTGGCCATTCTAATAGGTGTGTAGTGGTATTTCATTATTGTTTTAATTTGCATTTCTCTGATGCCATATGATAGTGAACATTTTTATGTTTACTTCCTGTTTATATAACTTCTTTGCTGAGGCATCTATTAAGGTTTGTGCCCATTTTAACCATGTTTCTTTTCTTATTTTGTGTCTTGAGTTCTTTTTATATTTTAAACAGCAGTTTGTTATTAGATGTCTTTTGTAAATATTTTCTCCCAGTTTGTGGCTTGTCTTCTTATTCTCTTGACATTTTTGATTTTAATAAAGTCTGACTTATCATTTCTTTCATAGATTATGCCTTTGGTATTATATCTAAAAAGGTCATCTCCATACTCTTCAGCCGTGGGCAAACTACGGCCTGCGGGCCGGATCTGGCCCGTTTGAAATGAATAAAACTTAAAAAAAAAAAGACCGTACCCTTTTATGTAATGATGTTTACTTTGAATTTATATTAGTTCACACAAACACTCCGTTCATGCTTTTGTTCCAGCCCTCCGGTCCAGTTTAAGAACCCATTGTGGCCCTCCTGTCAAAAAGTTTGCCCACCCCTGCGTCTAGGTCATCTAGCTTTTCTTTCATGTTACCTTCTAGGAGTTCTATAGTTTTGCATTTTAAATTTATGTTGATGACTCATTTTGAGTTAAATTTTGTGAAGGGTATAAGATCTATATTCAATTCTAGCAGGTTTTTTTTTTTTTTTGTATGTGAATATCCAATTGTTCTAGAACTATTTGTTGAAAAGACTAGCATTCTCTATTGTATTCCTTTGATCCTTTTGACTTTATGTGAGTCTAGTTAGGGCTCTTTATTTTATCCTATTGACCTGTTTGCTTATTCTGTCACCAGTACCACACTGCTTTGACTACTATAGTTTTCTAGTAAGTCTTGAAGTTGAGTAGTGTCAGTCCTCCAACTTGTTCTTCAATATTGTGTTGGCTGTTCTGGACTTTTTGCCACTTCACCTAAACTTAAAACTTAGTTTATCAGTAGCCCTCGCTGGTTTAGCTCAGTGGATAGAGCATCGGCCTGTGGACGAAAGTGTCCCGGGTTCGATTCCAGTCAAGGGCACGCACTTTGATTGCAGGCTCCTCCTTGGCCAGGGCCCTGGTCAGGGCATGTGCAGGAGGCAACCAATCAATTTATTTCTCTCACATCAATATTTCTCTCTGTCTTTGCCTCTTCCACTCTCTCTAAAAATCAATGGAAAAATATCCTCAGGTGAGGATTAAATGCTAATATCCACAAAATAGTTTGTTAGGATTTTGATTACACCAGCAATGTTATTTTTAACTGTATGTTTCAAGATCCAAATAAGATTCAAGTATTGCAAATTGTTTAAATATCTTTAATTATCTTATAATCAATAAATTCTGTCTATGTCTTTTTCCATGAAACTTACTTATGAAAGGAATCATTTATTCTATAGAGATTTCCATAGTCTTGATTTTGAATAGTGGATCTTTCTGGTGATATTTAGCATGTCCTTCCATTGTCTGTGTTCCTGTAAATTGAAAATTAGATCTACAGGTGTGATCAAATTCAGGTTAGACTCTTTTTTTGGCAAAATTGCTTATAGAAGGTCTTGTGCACTTCCATTAGAATGTACCCAATCTCTCTCCTCTTTCCTCTCCCAACAACTTGCTCACTACCCTCCCCCCGCCACGATACTAGTAGCCATTTGCAAAATCGTGATATTCTAATTCTACTATTCTCTTTTCAAATATTAATCGAAATATTTCTAAAAAAAGAAAATATCCTTTGTCAATAACTTGGTTACTCAAGGATATGGTTTATATAGAAAAAGATTGATATGTTTTCCTTTACTTACCATAAATGTTACCCTTAGCATTCTTCAAAGTTTATTAAGAGACAGTTTATCACTAATTATGGAAATGCCTTTAACTTTATGAAAGAATATTATGAATAACTTTATGGCAATAAATTTTAGAACTCACATGAAATACATTTTCCAGAATTTTTTTGGAAAAATACAATGTGCAAAACTAAAACCAGAACAAGAAGGAAATAAGAATGTGCAATAATTATTAGAAACATTAAAACTCTAAGTAAAAATCTTTGGTAAAATGTCTTTAGTCCTACATAGTTTCACCAGTGAATTTTTGAAAACATGTAATGAAGAAATATTGCAAAAATGTTTGTGAATTATTCCGTTAAAGAGAAAAGGAGAAAATGCTTCCTGAATCATTTCATGAATCTAATATATCCTTGAGACTAAAACCAACAAGAATATTATGAGAAAAAAAGTATAGACAAATATATGTAATGAACATGAACTATTAATCCCCAGAGGGAAAGTAGGGGAGGGAGGGGGCAAGGGGAAGAGATCAACCAAAGGACTTGTATGCGTGCATATAAGCCAAACCAATGGACATGGACAACAGGGGGATGAGAGCATGAGTGGGGAGTGGGGGAGGATAGGAGTTTAATGGGGGGGGGGATGAGGACACATTTGTAATACCTTAACTAATAAATAATTTAAAAGAAAAAAATTAAAAAAGAATGAAAATTCTAAATAAGTTATTTGTAAACTAAATCCAGTGATTATAAATAGCACATCTACACTAATAAAAGACAAACATGCAAATTGACCATACCTTTGCTATGCCTCAAGCCCCGCCCACCAGCCAATCAGAGCGACTATATGCAAATTAACCCAACCAAGATGGTGGCTGGCAGCCACAGACCTGGAGCAAGCAGGAGGCTTGGATGCCCCAATGATGGAGGAGGCCAAGGCTGGCCAGACACCCCAGTGGGGACCCTCACCATGAAGGGGGTTTGGGTAGCTTGAAAACAGCCATCAGTCCTTAACCCAGGCTGGCTAGGCATCCCAGCGGGACCCCCACCCTGATCCAGGACACACTTTAGGGCAAACCAGTCGGCCCCCACCCATGCACCAGGCTTCTATTCTATATAATAAAAGGGTAATATTCAAATTGACCCTAACAGCAGAATGACTGGGAATGGCTGGTCACTATGACACACACTGATCACCAGGAGGCAGATGCTCAATGCAGGAGCTGCCCCCTGGTGGTCATTGCTCTCCCACAGGGGAGCTCTGCTCAGCCACAAGCCAGGCTGATGGCTGCCAGCACAGCAGTGGTGGCACGAGCCTCTCCTGCCTCCTCAGCAGCACTAAGGATGTCCGACTGCAGCTTAGGTCTGCTCCCTGCTGGCAAGTGGACATCCCCTGAGGGCTGCCAGGCTGCCAGAGGGATGTCTGATTGCCAGCTTGGGCCTGATTCCCCAGGGAGTGGGACGTCCCAGACTGCAAGAGGGCATAGGCCAGGCTGAGGGAACCATCCCCCCCCCTAGTTATATCATAAACAAGATTTATTTCAGGAATGCAAAGTTAACTTGACATTCTTAAATTTATAAATACAATTAAAACATTAACAGAATAAATGAGAAATGTCAAATTAATACTTTAGTAGATGAATAACAATCATTTAATACTCATTATGTTTAGAACATTTAGCATACTATTAGTGGGAGGGAGCTTTCTTAATATATAGAATCTACAAAATCCTAAGTAATCATTAACATTCAAATAGTAAATGATTTCATTCTGATAAAGAGAATAAAGCTATCAGCACTTTATTCAATACTAGAGGCCCAGTGCATGAAATTTGTGCATGGGTAGGCTCCCTAAGACTGGTTGGTGATCAGGGCCTACCTGTGGGGTATCCAGCGGGGTGATTGGGGGACCCCTGCTGGCACCCACCTTGGCTGGCAGCCTGGTGCTGCCCGTTTGCTGGCCCTGCCCCCTGTTGCCACTGCTGGTCAGGGCCTGCAGATGGGAGACAGCTCCTGCATTGGTCAGTGTGTGTCATAGTGACTGGTTGTTTCGCTGATTAGTCAGTCAATTTGCATATTAGGGTTTTATTATATAGGACTAGAGGCCCGGTGCACAAAAATTTGTGCACTTGGGGGGGAGGGGCGGTCCCTCAGCCCGGCCTGTGCCCTCTCGCAGTCTGGGACCGCTCGGGAGATAACGACCTGCTGGCTTAGACCTGCTCCCGGGTGGCAGAGGGCAGGCCCAATCCCTAGTTTCAGCCCCTGGTCGGGCTCAGAGCAGGGCCGATTGGGGAGTTGGGGCGCCACCCCCTGTCATGCAAGGAGCAGCGAGATTGGGAGGTTGTGATGCCACCCTCAGTCACGCTCAGGGTAGGGCCGGTTGGGGGGTTGGGGCACCATCCCCTGTCACACTCAAGGCAGGGTCGATGGGGTGGTTGCAGTGCCACCCCCTGTCATGCACAGAGCAGGGCCAATCAGGGGGTTCGGGCGCTGCCCCCGTCACACACAGAGCAGGGCCCGTGGGGGTTGGGGGGTTGGGGCCCCGCCCCCTGTCACACACAGAGCTGCAGGGCAATCAGGGGGTTTGGGCGCTGCCCCCTGTCATGCTGATCCCGGTGCCGGGAGGCCTCACAGCTCCGCTGATCCTGGTGCTGGGAGGCATATTACCCTTTTACTATATAGGATAGAAGCCTGGTGCATGGGTGCGGCTAGCTGGTTTGCCCTGAAGGGTGTCCTGGATCAGGGTGGGGGTCCCCACTGGGGTGCCTGGCCAGTCTGGGTGAGGGACTGAGGGCTGTGTTCAGGCTGGTGCTGAAGCTCCCAACTGCTCCTTTTTTTCTTTCTTTTTTTTTATTCTGGGCCAGCTTTAGCTCTAAGGCCTTGTCTGCTGAAAACAGGTTTCTGGCCTTTGTTTACCATCTGTATTTGATACAATGTTGAGGTCTGGCTGGCTGAAGCCCTGCTGAGAGTTGCAGCTGAGAGGCCGGCAAGTCAGGCGGGGAACATTGGAGTCCTCCGTCACTGAAGCAAGCAAGCCTCCCTGTTCGCATCAGCTGCCTGGCTGCTGGCCGCCATCTTTGCTGACAGTTAATTTGCATATCTCACTGATTAGCCAATGAAAAGGGTAGCAGTAGTATGCCAATTACCATGTTTCTCTTTTATTAGTGTAGATAGTAATGGAGAACTCAATCAATTGAGTAATACAGACATTGAGGTGAACAAAATAAGAAAAAGGAAACCAGTCATTACTCATTGTTGAAATGAATATGTACACAGAGATTATTTCAACAATCTCAGAAAATTGAAATATACTGATAGCTAACTATATAAAAGTAATATAAAGTAATTTTATTTGATAATTTAAAACTTATAAAGAAGGTGAATAAACACTTTCCTAAGGTTTTAGCATGTATTAAATATAGTAGAAAATCTATGGGTTTTTATTTTCAGCTGAAAATCAAGCATCAGTATGTACTCTCTGTATATCTCAAATGATTTTATAATATTTTATTTACTAGACACAGGAGCAAAATTTATCCATTCCTTCTGAGGTTACAATTAGATTTTATGTATTCTAGAAATGACCTGCCATAAACAGAGCAGGAATTGATGAAAATTAGTGCAACATGGTACATGGATAAAAGAACAAATAATATTTTGTCTGTCACCAGGAGCGTTGCTTGCTTCTGAAATTAAACCCAGCAGGTAGGAAGATTCTAAACGGAGTTCAGATTGTTGAACATCTGCTTACCCTAGCACAATCTAAAACAAGAAATGCATAACATTTCATAGTGTTAAAATTCATACACTGTAGTTAGAACTATCATACTATCAAATGTTGGGGTGGGGGTGGGAGGGGAAGCATGTCTCAAATAGAATCCAAAATGTTTTCATTTTCAAATCATAAAATACTATGGAACTAACCAAACAGTTATTTAATTATGTTAAGAAGTAGTTGAATATCTTTGGATAATTTAGGTTTATATCACTTTCTAAATTTTTTCAAAATAAAACAAATAATCCCTAGGGTCAGTTATATTTAAAAAAAGATGGAAATGAAGCTCTTTGCTTTTTTTCTTTCATATCTGTGTGGCTCTGTAACATGCAGCAGATGAGAGAAGGCTCAGTTCACTTTGGGGTGACAAAAATACTTTTTATTCTACTTACTAATGTGATAGTTATTAAAAAAGAAAATATGTTGGTGTTTCTAGTCATGATGTTACAATTAAAATTCCAGAATTTGAATGTTCCTCCTCTGCAGAAAGACACTAAAGCTATTCAGATTTGCCTAAATCCCAATATATCCTTCTGGGATTACAAACTACTTGGCTTTAGAGAGTTTATAGGATACTGGGTGAGCAAATGCCACAGACATTTCAAGAATTGTGTATTTCCATTTTATTTCTAAATCTGCCTTGGTACTTGTCCACCTTAATTTCAATATTAGATATATGTATTTGTTCTGCTTCTATTAATAGACTAAAGGAAAGATTTTTGTTTCATTCATATACAGTGTAGTGGAAATCTATGAAACTTTGAGTCAGAATATCTAAGTTTATGTTCTGTTTCCACCAATTACTACTTTTGTTGACACCGGGCAAGGTTAAAATATATGGCTTCTTTGATGTTTACTATTTGTTAAATGTAGGTTAAGTACACTCCTAGCATGATGTTTCACATATACTGTGTGAGCAATAAATGGTTGGTGAATCAAAAAAAAACAAACTGTATTTCACAGCTGATTTCATTGTCCCAATTCATCTTCTGTGCAGAAAAAGTCACAGGTCCTCCTTTAGCTCTTAAGCTGGTCATTTTCCTAGTCATAGGCAAAATGTGTTGCAGACTGTATAGTATTCTCAGAAAGACAAAAGTGTGGTGATAATGGATCCATGGTTTCCATGGCTTAAGGGGGAAGAGGAAGGTATGACTACAAAGGGGATAGCACAAGAAGTTTTTCTGGAGTGATAGAATTATTCTGTATCCTGATCATGATGTTATTTACATGGATCTATACATATGTTAAATTCATAGACATATACACCAAAAAAGATAAATTTTACTATATGACAATTAAGAAAACCATGCTAACAGAAATCCAGTGTCCTTATTTGTAGAGAGGCTCCATGGCTGACCCCAAATCCACACCCACACAATCCAGTTAAGTAAAAAGTTTGCCAAGCACAGGCTTCCATGCTACTGTGTGTCTTAAACAGGATTATTTAAAAGCATGCTAAAGCAATTTCCCCTGTGGATGCCTAAGGAGAAGAAAAAAAGTTGCTTTTTAAAAAGCTTTTAAACAACATTTAAAGCAATAAACAGCTTTTGAAAAAACCATTTTCTTTTCGTTAAACGACCCACCCCATCACCACAAATGGTGCTTTTGTTGGTATCTATATGAGACTTCAGGGAAAGCAATACTTTCAAAATTCTTTGCTTTAATGTAAAATTGATTTGAGATTGCCCTTTCCCCTTACCTTTGTGTAATCATTGTAATGTGAAGATCAAGTATTGGCATTGTTATTCAACAAGTATTAAAATAAAAATCTTGTCCTTGATTGCACAGCAATACAGAAAAAAGAAACTTAAGGTTCATGTGACTATTTTTTTTGTTACACTGTGTCTTTTATATTTCTGTTACTTCAAAATGTTTTTCACGAGTCGAGAGTTATAAAACAATAGAAATGTAGAGATGGGCTGAAGCAGAATCATGATTTTATAACTTGTGCAAAATCATAAGCTTATTAAATTATAAGGGTTATGCGTCTGAATAATTCATTTACAAAAAGATAACTTGTATAAGAATTGGTATGATAACATTGGCAAATATCTTCTCCCATGCAGTGGGCTTTCTTGTTGTTTTGTTGATAGTTTCTTTTGCTGTGCAGAAGCTTTTTATTTTGATGTAGTCTCATTTCTTTATTTTCTCCTTAGTTTCCATTGCCCTAGGAGCTGTACCGATAAAGATATTGCTACGACAAATGTCTGCTATTTTGCTGCCCATGGCTTCTTCTAGGATTGTTATGGTTTCCCGTCTCACGTTTAAGTCCTTTATCCATTTTGAGTTTATTTTTGTGTATGGTGTAAGTTGATGGTCTAGTTTCATTTTTTTTGCATGTATCTGTCCAATTTTCCCAACACCATTTATTGAAGAGACTGTCTTGACTCCATTGTATGCTCTTGCCTCCTTTGCCAAATATTAATTGAGCATAATGGCTCAGGTTGAACTCTGGGTTCTCTGTTCTGTTCCATTGGTCTATATGTCTGTTCTTGTGACAGTACCAGGCAGTTTTGAGAACAGTGCCTTTGTAGTATAGCTTGATATCTGGTATTGTGATCCCTCCAACTTTGTTCTTCTTTCTCAGAATTGCTGCAGCTATTCGGGGTCTTGCATGGCTTTAAAATCTGAAGTAAATAAAAAAGCTAAACATAGAATTGTATCAGGAACTTCAGGAATCCTCTTTTGCACTTGACCTTTCATCTTCGTGTAGTCAAAGGAAAGTCATCAACTTTCATACTCAGAAAAATAACTAAAGTATAAAGAAAAATGTTGTTTTTATGTAAATTTATTTTAGTGAAATGAATACTTGAGTTTCCTAAAAACAGATTCCTAGCTAGCAACATAGGTGTTTTTCCTGGGTTTGCTGTGAGTTTGTTCATTCAAGATGGCTTGTTTCAGAATAAGAGCTGACGCAATTGCCATGAATTGTGCAAAGACCACGCATGGGCCACACCCTTCTTGATTTGCACCTTTCATGGTGTCAGGATGCTAGAACCCAAACTACTCAGTGCTTTTCTTTACAATAGTTCTTTTTATTTTTAGAGTCCAAGACTTGAAAGTAAAATGTAGTGTTCTAAATCCAAATGATAGCATCCCCACTCTAAAATTCCTTTTCAGAATTTCTCTGGGCAGTTCATTAAAATATTTCTGTTGGCAGTAAAATATTTCTGTTGGCATATTGCATCACCTGCCTCAGACTATTGCTTGCACATTTTTGCATTTATTTAAAGTCAAATTTAGGTTTCTATTTCTTCCAGACATAGTACTAAATGCTTTTCAGAAATAAGTTGCTAATTACATATGATGTTGCAAGAAAACATATTCATGCATGTACATATTACTGTGTGACACAAACACATTCTTGACATCCATGAGACAAAGGTCTGTTAGGTAAAGTCAAAACAAAAGGGATTTTGAAAATATGTGAGATACTCCTCAGAACTATGATGAGAAATCAGAGTTGAATAATGAAGAAAATTGGTAAAATATTTTAATTATATTTACAAAAGGGTAACACAGATAACAGTTATAAAACTAACTTGATCAGCATGGAAACTGCCTTGATTGTCAAATACTTGACTTTTCTTATAAACAGTGTGGTTTTGCCTGAATGTGTTTGAAGCATATTTTTTTCTCAGTAAAATTCAATAATAATAATAACTCTTCTTAAATTTGCTGTGAAAAGGTAACAAAACAATATCTAGATTTTAAGCATACTTCCTGATACATAATAAGTACATGATATTCCTCTCATTGTCTTTTGCTATTTTAAACCATGTTTTTCAAACTTCTTAAAACCCATAGAATCTTTTATTTTCTAGTTGAACTCTTACCTAGAACCCAACATATAGCAGATAAAATGTGAATTTTTTGGTTGTGGAGGAATTGAAGTCCTGGATTTGGTGTTCTAGAGTTTAGTCTGTTTCCCTGCCCACTCCCCCTTCTCTTCAACTTCTCAATTCCCGCCTCCCCCCAACTGCCACCCCTCTTCCAAAGCTGTAGAAACTCAGCCCTTTAAGACTCCATTTAAGAAACACAATTTGAAAACGCCAATACCAAAGTTTAGGAAAACAGCCTTCTCAGATTTAATAACCATAGTGTCTTATGCACAATAACATTCACCACAAACTTATTAGATACAACCTTAATGATTAAAGAGGAAAATCATAAAAACAATTACTCATGTGAACCTGATGTTTTATGTTCACTCGAAACCACATGCATGTTCATTATTTATCTATAAGTCTTTTCATATAGAAACAATTATTTTTTTAAAGGTCAGTCTTCAGTTAATTGTAGTTTGAAGGAAGATACACCTGTAATTCTATTATCTATGATAACAAGTTTGGCTCTTTTTTAGGTATATATGTTGCGTAGATTCACATTGCTGTGAAACAGATCTCTAGAACTTTTCACTTTGCATATCTGAAACTCTGTTTCTATTAAACAACAACTCTCTTCTTCCCCCATCCCTCCCCTGATTGCTTTTTTTTAAAAAAAGTAAAGTAAGATATTAAAGAGACTTGTGTAGTCACTTAAAGGAAAAATTTTTCTTTTTATGTTGCTAAAAACTTGTCCTGAACTGTCATTCATATCTAATTCAAAGGCATTTTACATTATGTTCCTTTATTGAGTCTTTTCAAAGACTTTTTGTGGAAAAACAGTTATCATCTCTCCCCCAGATTTCACTGTTTTTCAATTACAATGATATGAATTAAAAAAATAATACAATTATAATAACTTAGTTATAATTAGATGTATCAGGCACAGTTAGCTTAAGACATAAGAAACATCCCCAAGCACTCTTAGTAAGCACAGATCTAATTGGAGAAGCAGTGACAGGCACTCTAGCAAAGCCACAGGCTGTAGCATGTTATAAACATTGGCTAGTATGACTAACAAAGAAAATGAAATGTATTGATTAATACAACATATTTTTCAATGCAGATCACTGACAATGAGCCAATACACTGCTATCTGTCTATCAGAATATCTGCATCTATAACAATTTGAAAATTCAAAGTTGGAAGCTATAAAATGATGGTTGCTGTTGTTTACACACTTTGAAAATAGTTATATATAGTTAGTAATATTATATAGGTCAAATATTTTATGGAGGGGAAGGTACTAGTATATATATATAGAGAGAGAAACATCGGTGAGAGAGAAACACATCAATTGGTTACCTCCTACAAGAGTCCTGACCAGGCTTGGGGATCAAGCCTGCCACCCAGGTACATGCACTTGACTGGAATTGAACCTGGGATCCTTCAGTCCATGGGCCGATGCTCTATTCAGTGAGCCAAACTGGCTAGGGCCAGATCAAATACTTTAAATGTTCTACTTTGCTACTGTGCTGAAGACATCAACTAGAGAAGGCAAGTAGATAAATTCATACATAGTGTGTAACTGTAAGCAACATAGCTCGCTTTCCTTAACTAAGATATAAGAAGTGTCTCTTTCTATTTTTTCTCAAATTTAGAATAAATTTCCTTTACTTCTAGCTGAAAGTATGGAGAGAATAAATATGTTGAACTCTGAAATGGAGCGAGATTCTAGCCAAGGATTACAACTTATGGAGTATGTAGACTTTTAGACAGAAATTTGGGGGTTTCTATAGTCTGAAAGCAAAATTGTAAGTTATGAAATGTTTCAGAGCTCCACAATAGTTAAGGAAATGATTTAGAATTTATCAGTGGACTGCTGATAAGGAAGAGATTCCATCTCTTCCCTGTTGGAATGTTCCAATGGAAAGTTCTCATCTCATTTTTTCATGCCTTTATTCTTTACTTACATTGGTTTGGAATTAAGTATAGCTCAGCTGAAAATCTCCCCTTGATGCTTCTTTTTTTACATATCCATCCATACTTTTTAAAAATTGAATTTATTGGGGTGACATTGGTTAATAAAACCATACAGGTTTCAAGTGTACAACTTGAAACTGCAGCATGTGTTCCCCAACCAAAGTCAAGTCTCCTTTATTCCCCTTTTGTCCTCTTCCATTTACCCCACCCCCTTTCTCTGTGGCCCTCACCATACTATTACCTGTGTCTGTTTTTATTATTATTTTGTGTAATCCCTTCACCTTTTTCACCCAGCCCCTCACTCTGACAACTGTCAGTGTGTTCTCAGTAACTATGAATCTGTTTCTATATCTTTTGCTCCCTTTACCTTCTTGAATTTGTAGTTTGATATCTTTTGTCAGTTTTGCAAAATTCTCAGCCATTTTTTTTCTGCTACCTTCTCTCTAGTCTTACCTACAGCTCTCCAAAAACACATAAGTTCTTTTCATCCCATAAGTAACATACACTCTTTTCTCTTTTCCCCTCTGTTATTTAATTTCGTCATTTTATTCAGTTATTGTTTTTTCTCTTTAGCTATATAATATGCTTTTGAACACATTCATTGTTTTTAGTTTCAATAATTGATAATTTCCCATTATATAAATTTTATTTGTGTAGTTTTCTGTTGCATGCCAAAGTTCTTGATTTGACATTTATCTCCTTAAATGCAGTATACTATGCAGAGTTATTTTAAAATTCATGATATTTCTATTACCTGAACTTGTGTCCGTTTATTTGTATTCTCTTAAAAATTCAGTGCTGTCTGCTGGTGGGAATGCAGACTGGTGCAGTCACTATGGAAGACAGTATGGAGTTTCCTCAAAAAGTTAAAAATGGAACTCCCATTTGACCCAATGATCCCACTTCTAGGAATATATCCCAAGAAACCAGAAACACCAATCAGAAAGGATATATGCATCCGTATGTTCATAGCGGCACAATTTACCATAGCGAAGAGCTGGAAACAGCCTAAGTGCCCATCAGCAGATGAATGGATTAGAAAACTGTGGTACATCTACACGATGGAATACCATGCTGCTGTAAAAAAAAAGGAATTCTTACCATTTGCAACAGCATGGATGGAATTGGAGAGCATTATGCTAAGTGAAATAAGCCAGTCAATGAAAGAAAAATACCACATGATCTCACTCATTTATGGATAATAAAGACCATTATAAACTGATGAACAAAAATAGATACAGAGGCAGAGCAGCATCGAACAGACTGTCAAACTACAGCGGGAAGGCCAGGGAGAGTGGGGGCGGGGCGGGAGAGAGGGGTAAGAGATCAACCAAAGGACTGGTATGCATGATTAGTTCACACAAACACTCCATCCATGCTTTTGTTCCGGCCCTCCGGTCCAGTTTAAGAACCCATTGTGGCCCTCGAGTCAAAAAGTTTGCCCACCCCTGCTTTAAGCAATAAAACAAAATTAAAAAAATAAATAAAACTATGATGAAATAGCTATTAAAAAAATTCAGTGCTGTGTATTGTGAATAAGAAATTTTCAAAATAATTTGAACCCTTGAAGGATATACTCTTTCTCCAGAGAGATTTTAAATTTTCTTTGGATGGAAGGTTAGGGTCATTAGCAATCATTAGTCCTGTGAAGGCTGATGTATCTCCAGCTTCTCTTTCTCTTATGGTATGGTCTTTTGGTTTCTAAATCATACCCTTTGTGGTCTACCAGGGCTCTCTACTTGGAAGCTCCTTTTTTGTCCTCCTCAGTGTGTAAATCTATCAGAAGCCTTGCTGATCTTTTCAGCCCCTCAGCTACTTCTAAAATCAGCATCAATTTCTGTGATACATGTGGCCTTTAATGCTGGGTTCATCTCATGGAGTTTCTAATGCTGGACTTCCACACTGATTTTTTATTGTTTCATTGATTCTTTGATGCCTTCACACATACATTTGTAATTTAAGTTCTTGTAGTTAAAGCTGTGAGACATAGGTGTTGTATGAGACATCAATGTTTTCACCAATGCATGCACCCACTACCGTTATTCAAACTTCTAACTTTATGTCCACTTAATTTTTATGAATGTGCTTAAAGTTGAATGATAGTGAATTGAATATTAAATTGATTAATATTGAATTGACTAATATTGAATTGAATATTTAAACTTGGAACTGAAGGAAACTTTGAACATTAATAAGTCTCTCCAATTCTCATGGCAGCAGCAGGGGCATCAGTTATGCTGAATGCACAATACAGGATTACATCTGTCTATATTCTATTTAGCAATTGTTTAGGTTAAGAACTGTATTTAAACTATTTATTCATCTCCTATGAGCATATGTCTCAAGGACACTTTAGTTCTAAGGTCAAAAGGACTATATGAGGATTTTATCACCAGTGTCTGACAAGTGTTCCCAATAGATTATTCCATGATTTATCTGCACACAAATTACAGATTTTTGCCATGCAGAGGAAATGGTTCCTGTTGTTAAAATGAAACCTATTGGGTTAACCATTGCATGTAATCAGGAGTCCAACAGTAAGGGATGGGGTCAAAATAATTTTATTTTTTGCCTGTGACAAGAACCAAATCAAATGGGGAGTAAGAAGATATTTTATCAGTGGTGTAATTTTTCATATTTAACTAGAGGCCCAGTGCACAAATACATGCATGGGTGGGGCCCCCAGAGGGGAGAGGGCCGGGATGCGATTGGCCCTCTGGGCAGGTGGTGGGACACCTTGCAGGCCCACCATTCAGATCCATCCCACTGATGTTCACGTTGGTTGTCAGGAGCCACCTGGTGGCAGCTTTTATATCCTTTCTTCCTTGTCGAGCACCTAGGGAGGGCAAGCAGCCATGGTGCTCAAGGTCGACTTCCAGAAGGCCAGCGGCGGTGGGCCGCCAGGATGGGTCAGTCAGCTGAGCCGCGCTCCCACTGTGGGAGCACACTGACCACCAAGGGGCTCCTTCATTGAGCATCTGCCCCCTGGTGGCCAGTGTGTGTCAGAGCGACCAGTCACTTAGGCTTTTATATATATAGACTAGAGGCCTGGTGGACAAAATTTGTGCACTTGGGGTGGGGGCCCTTCAGCCTGGCCTGTGCCCACTCCCTGTGGGCCTAAGCTGTCAGTAGGACATCCTTAGCGCTGCTGCAGAGGTGGGAGAGGCTCCACCACCCCCACTGCACTCACCAGCCATGAGTCTGGCTTCTGGCTGAGCAGCACTCCCCCTGTGGGAGCCCATTGACCACCAGGGGCCAACTCCTGCATTGACCATCTGCCCCCTGGTGGTCAGTCAGTGTCATAGCAACCGCTCGTTCTGACATTTGGTTGATTTGCATATTAGCCTTTTATTATATAGGACTAGTGGCCTGGTGCACGAAATTCGTGCGGGGGGTGGGGGGGTTGCTCAGCCTGGCCTGCACCTTTTCCAATCTGGGACCCTTGGCTCCTAACTACTCACCTGCCTGATTGCCCCTAACCGCTTCTGCCTGCCAGCCTGATTGATGCCTAACTGCTCCCCTGCTGGCCCGATCACCCACAACTGCCCTCCCCTGTCAGCCCAATTGCCCACAACTGCCCTCCCCTGCTGGTCCAATCGCCCACAACTGCCCTCCCCTGCAGGCCCGATCGCCCCCACTGCCCTTCCCTGCTGGCCCCATTGCCCACAACTGCCCTCCACTGCTGGCCCAATCGCCTCCAGCTGCCCTCCCCAGCCAGCCTGGTTACCCCCAACTGCCTTCCCCTGCTAGCCTGATCGCTCCCTAACCGCCCCCCTGCTGGCCTGATTAACACCTAACTGCTCCCCTGCCGGCCTGATCGCTCACACTGCCCTCCCCTGCCAGCCTGATCACCCACAACTGCCCTCCCCTGCTGTGACCTGCCGCCTCCGCCAGGACCCACCTCCTCCATGCAAGATGGCAGAGACGCTGGGACCGGCTTCCTTCGTGCAGTGTGGAGCTGCGGAACCCCCAGGCCTCAATGCGCGGAGCGGCCACTGGGCCCCGCCTCTGCTGTGCATGTGGCCATCTTGTGGTGGCCATCTTGTGATGGCATTGTGCGTGGGGACTACCTAGGCTTTTATTAGTATAGATACCTTGGTAAATCTAATTCAGATCCTTATAAAGAACTTTAAAATCAGAACCTATGAAAAATCATGTCACCACAGGCATAAGAAGATAAAGATAGGTGAAATCTTTATTACAGATAGTACAACATTTAAACACCATGTCCAGAAAATTTATTTTTTATTTATTTTTTTATTAAATCTTTATTGTTCAGATTATTACATTTGTTCCTCTTTTTTCCGCCCATAACTCCCCTCCACCCAGTTCCCACCCCACCCTCCTCCCTCACTCCCCACCCACTGTCGTCATCCATAGATGCACGACTTTTTCCCAGTCTCTTCCCACATCCCCCACACCCCTTTCCCCCTCAAGAATAGTCAGTCCATTCCCTTTCTATGTCCTTGACTCTATTATAACCACCAGTTCATACTGTTCATCAAATTCTTTATTCACTTGATTTTTAGATTCACTCGTTGATAGATGTGTATTTGTTGTTCATAATTTGTATCTTTACCTTTTTCTTCTTCTTCCTCTTCTTAAAGGATACCTTTCGGCATTTCATATAATACTGGTTTGGTGGTGATGAACTCCTTTAGCTTTTCCTTATCTGTGAAGCTCTTTATCTGACCTTCAATTCTGAATTGTAGCTTGGCTGGAT
>NW_006285234.1:503719-517551 GCF_000327345.1 Myotis davidii | reverse complement strand
TGGGGGGGGGGGGGTCCCACGGGATCAACAGGGCGGGGTTAGCAGTTATGGCTGTTCTCAGTCTTGCCCTCAGAGGTTTTGCTTCTCAATGTCCTGGTAATTGCTGCAAGCCCCTCGGAGAGAAAGCTGCTCTTGAGTTCTGACTGATGCCAGACAGTCCCGCTTCTCCCATCTGAGTCTGGGTTCCTAGTACTTGCCTGGAACTGGAGCTCAGAGCCTGAGACTCCCTCCTGATTGAAAACGACAACCGCACCCTCAGCCGCCAGCCCACTCCGCACGCACCTCCGCACCTTAGTATTTTACTTCCGCACTGCACCTTCTCTGAGTCTCGGTATGCTTTTCTCTTTCCTTATAGTTGTAGAATTTCCACTCAGCCAGCCTTCCTGTGGTTCTGGGTGATGTCCGTTCCGCCTTTTAGTTGTATTTTGAAGTGGTTGTGCGAGGCAGCAATCTCCGGTGTTTACCTATGCTGCCATCTTGGTTTTCCATCCAGAAAATTTATTTTTGAAACAAAGTTCTAGTCTGCATATATATGTTATTTTCATCTTCCAGTTAGGAATCTAATGTACATTTTGTAGTCGTATGCTATATGCAAAAATTTTTGAAAGTTCAGTGTCATATTTTATATCAAGTTTATCAGGCTTTAGGTAAAAGTGTACAGTACTAAAATATCTACAATTTTCATTTTAAAATTACTTTGAGATAGGAAAAACAAAAATTTTCCTATCTTTAACCAAATTAATTTACATTTTAATTTTTCTCTGGGTGAGATATAGTAATTCTAACTTAATGTTTTAGTATCAAGTATTGAACATATTTTTTTGTTTATTATATCTTGATTATGAGTTAATTTGAAGGAAAATATTAAAATGAAAAGAAAACCATATACTCTATACGAATTTCTATTTTTAAAAAACAAGTTTTCAGATAAACACAGGCAGTTGGTTTACTAGTATAAGCATTAAATTAATTTCATTACCATTTGAGTCAACAAAAAATGATACTGGTTTCTGAAAATAAGAGAAATGTGTCTCATGTAACATGATTTCAATATTATGTCTAGCTTTCTTCTTTGATACTAATATGTGTTGTTTGTAATTCACAAGCCATTGTATAAATGTCATGTAAATTTAATATGCCCTGAAGGGAATTTGCTCTAGGGACATATTAAGAAGGCTAAATATGATTTTGCAAGCTATAAACTATGCTTTCCAATTTAGTGTTAATTCAATCAGACCTAATTTATATTTTCAGCATAAACTAAAAACAGGGTAGTCAGAGGTTGCCTGGGAAAGTCCAAGGCAAAGAGAAACTTCTAACAAATTATCTAATGTATGTCTAATGAATATTTCTATTGATAAAGAGCTGACAATGTTTAGTAGTACTCTTCAGGAAAAAGAAATTCTTCTTATAGCCATATAGGTGTATGTTATATTTTGGAACAGTGACCTTGTCTTTTTTCATTGGCAGCATTTCTCATTATTGGCTGTGCTATGTTAATAATAAAAGTTTTACTGTAACTCTGGTTCATTATCCAGATGTTCTCCCATCGCTGGTTATTAGCCAGAATTCAGTCTTTAAGCACATGTACCATACCCCTAAGTACTACCGTTAATACCATTACCAACAAGTGCAGTACACTTTCATTGACATACCCCAGCTGTGTTGTTGTGACAACCAGCAGAAATACAAAATCCTTCAGCTGAAGGAAAGCACTTTAGAAAACTCCAAGGCCAAAAATAGATTTAATGGACCTTGACATATTTAGGGAAGCCATATAGTAGTGTAGCCTTGGCTGTGAATACAGAAATGCCTACATTTGCAAGTTACTATCTGTGTGACACCTACTACCTGTGCAATTTTTTAAAAAACAGCATTATTGAGGTATTTACAAACCATGAACACATACCATAAACTTTGCCCATTTTATGTGTACAGTAACTTTAAATAAATTTACAGGTTTTAAAAATAGCAGCATAATCTCACATTTCTGTCTCCCCAAAAAGATTCTTCATGCCCATTTAGAGTCAGTTTCAGTTTCTACTTCTACCCCTAGGCAAATAAGAATCTGCTCTCTGCTTTGGTAGATTTTCCTTTTCTAGACATTTCCTTTCAATGGGAACATATAATGTATAGTCTTTTGAGTCCAGATTCTTTCACTTTTTGCAAAAAACTTTTGAAGTTCATCTGTGTTTTACATGCAGCATTAATTTTTTTAAAAATCCTCACCCAACGATATGTTTTCATTGCTTTTTAGAGAGAGAGAAAGGCGGGTGGGAGAGAAACATTGATGTGACGGAGAAACATTGATAGGTTGCCTTGTGTATGCACCCTGACTGGGGATCAAACCTACAAACTAGATATTTGCCCTGACTGGGAACCAAATCTCAACCTTTTGGTGTACAGGATGACATTCCAACCAGCTGAGCAACTTATCCAGGGCTAGTTCATTAATTTTTATTGCTGAGTAGTATTCCACTACATGGATGTACTATATGCTATTTATTCATTCATCAGATAATGGGTATTTTGATTATTGGATTATATACTTTTTTCACTATTACCTGGTATTAAACTTACTAGAGGCCCGGTGCACGAATTTGTGCATCAGTGGGGTCCCTTGACCTGGCCTGTGGGATTGAGCTGAAACCAGCTCTCTGACATCCCCCAAGGGGTCCCGGATTGTGAGAGGGCACAGGCCAGGCTGAGGGACCCCACTGGTGCACAGTTGGGGCTGGGGAGGGACGCGGGAGGGCTCCAGGGCGTGTCTGGCCCATCTCACTCAGTCCTGATCGGCAAGACCCCAGCAGCAAGCTGACCTACTGCTCAGAGCATCTGTGCCCTCATGGTCAGTGCATGTAAGAGTGACTGGTCGACTGCCCCCTGGTGGTCAGTGCACGTCATAGTGAGCGATTGGTTGGCCTTGGCATATCATTAGAATATTAAGCTTTGATTGGTTGAATGGCTGACCAGACATTTAGCATATTAGGCTTTTATTTTATAGGATTATTAATAGTCAAAAAGTGAATTAATTAATTGCTTCTAGCAATATTAATTTAGAAGTGTTTGTGTGGACATATGGTTTCATTTATCTTGTGTAGATCCCTAGAAGTAGAATTGATGGGTTATGTGGGAAATTTATGTTTAGATTTTTAAGAAACAACCAAACTGTTTTTCAAAGTGGCAACACTATTTTAATTCCTACCAGAAATAAGTGAGCATTCCATTTTCACTATATTTTTTCTAAAATTTATCCTCTTTTAAAAATAAATATATTTTATCTATAGCCATTCTAGTGGGTATGAAGTGATATCACATTGTGGTATTAATTTACCTTTCCCTAATGATGAATGACATTAACTATCATTTATGTGCTTATTAACCATTCATTTTATCTTTTTTTTTGGGCAAAATGTCAATTCAACACTTTTGTTCAATTTAATTAGATTATTTTCTTATTTTTAGTTTTAAGAGTTCTTTATAGTTTTTTGATACAAGTCCTTTATGAGATATTTGATTTTCCAATAGTTTCTACCAGTTTGATGATTGCCTTTAAGTTTTCTTAATGATGTCTTTTAAAATACAAATGTTTTTAATTTTGATAAACTTCAATTTATCTATTTTTTTTTATTTATGGATGCTGATTTTGGTGTTGTATCTGAGAAGATTTTGTATAACCCAAGTTATAGGTATTTTCTCCTATGGACTATTTAAAAATGTTTGCAGTTCAGTCCTTTCATTTAGGCTGTGATACATTTTGAAAATTGTTTAAGTGTCTTCCTTCATCTTCAAAGCCAGCAACAGAGACTCTCAAGTTGAATTCCTCCTACCTTTTAAATCTCTTTTTCCAGGAAAAGCCTTGTCTATTTTTAGAACTCATCTGATTAGGTCAGGCCCAGGGAGAATCATCGCCCTTTTTAAAAGTCGACTGTGCCATATAACACAACTTAATCATATTCTGTCATATTCTTCAGTGCCTTCTACACTCAACAGGACGGGACGATACAAAGGTGTGGGTCGTAGGGAGTAGAATTGTCTGCTACTCCTACTGATGTGTCTATTAAGGAGGTGTAATACAGACAGGGAAAAACACACTGAGTACACGTTTACTCACCAGTCCCAAGGATATTTTGAAAAGTTAAATCAAGAGTAACAATACGAAAACAAAACTACCTCCTTTCTGTTTGTGTATTAAAATATTCTCAAACTATGATTTTGCATGAAAATGTTCTTAAGTGCCTCTCGGGCCGACATCTTGGTGGGACAGCAGCGCATCCCTGCTCTCTGAGTCCTGTGATGCCGCCCAAGGATGACAAGAAGAAGAAAGATGCTGGAAAGTCAGCCAAGAAAGACAAAGACCCTGTGAGCAAGTCAGGGGGCCAAGGCCAAACTGAAGAAGTGGTCCAAATGCAGAGTTCCGGACGAGTTCCATAACCTGGTCTTGTTTGACAAAGCCACGTATGACAGCCTCTGTAAGGAAGTTCCCAACTACAAGCTTATAACCCCAGCTGTGGTCTCCGAGAAGCTGAAGATTCATGGCTCCTTGGCCAGAGCAGCCTTTCAGGAGCTCCTTAGTAAAGGACTTATTAAACTAGTCTCAAAGCACAGAGCTCAAGTGATTTACACCAGAAACACCCAGCTGCTAGAGAAGATGCATGAACAACAGATCTCACTGACTGTACATTTTGAAAAATAAACCCTTATTAAATAATATAAAAAGTTTTTAAGCATATAAAATTTCAAACCTCTATTCTAATATATGATTGCTCAAATAAAAATAGTTACAATTTACTATTTAATGTTAGATGATATAACTTTCAAATCTTACAATTTAGTAAATATATTTTTATTTATAACATTTTCTGTTTTATTCTCCATTAGCTAACTCAAAGATAAAGGTGAACACAATGAGGTGACAGAAACGTATGTTCACGATAAATAAGAACCAGTGTGGTTGCCTTCAGAGTTAATGTGCAGTTCGAACTGGTCTTTTTCAAATTCAAGTGCATGATAAATTACATTGATTGCATTTTCATGAAGATACCTTGCTAAGATGATGGCCTCACAGGTGCTATAAAATACCATACTTGAATGGTTTTGAATAAAAATAAAATACAATTATTTGGAAACTGATATGTTGGGGGATTTAGAATATATTTGGTTTTATGGGCCTAAATCCACTCTAATTCTTCATTAAGGAAAATCAATCACAGGATGAGAACATGAATTAGATATTCGTAAATGTCATAACATTTATATATTGGATTTTATTTTTACTTCATTAAGAAACCAAATAGGACTGTAATTGAAGAAAATGATAGCATATGGTAGAAAGACTGTTCATGGTTTTCCCAACTTTGAACACTATTAGAAATCCTACCCTGTGAAGGACAAGCCAAGTGAACTATATGCATAATTAATTAGAAACTTATCCACTTTTAAATCATAGGAAAATCTACTTTTATTTAATTTGAAATCTGCTACACAACTCCATTTAAAATTGAATGCCCTGAAATTTCCCATCAATTTGAAATTGATCAGAGTGAATGAGGAGCAAGGACTTGAAACATCCCCTAACAAAATTATTTAATTTTTTAGACAGAGTAGATATATTTTGAAGTTATGTGTTTATAACTTTTATAATAACAAGTTAATCCCCCTGTTCAAAGCCATGATTCAATAAAAATCATTTGAATGCCTACTGTGTGCCAGGTGCTGGGAAAAATTCTGAGTGAACAGAAACAAAAGATTTGATCATGACCTCACCAAGTATGTTTGAAAACAAGACAAGCAAAGAAATATTTACAATATATTGTGATAAATACTATTGGTCTGAGAAGAGTAATTGCTGGACAAACCAGTACATTATCCTAAAAGCCTGATCACCCACAAATTATCAGGATTCAACTTTATTTTTCCCTCTCCCATCCCAGTTTTATTTATTGTCTAAAGTTTTACATATGTTTCCTTTCCCCTAGTTGATCCCCCCCCACCCGCATTCCCACCCCGGGCAAGCCCCCCATCGCCCCAGTGTGTGTGTGTCCATTGGTTATGCTAATATGCATGCATATAAGTCCTTTGGTTGCTTTCTAACGCTCCCTCCCCCTACCATTTGTCTTTGGATCTATTCTTGTTCATCAAATTATGTTGATCATTATATCACACATATGGGTGGGATCATGTGATATTTATCTTTCTCCCCTTTAACCCAGTGATCCCACTTCTAGGACTATATCCCAAGAAACCAGAAACACCAATCAGAAAGGATATATGCACCCCCATGTTCATAGCAGCACAATTTACAATAGCTAAGATTTGGAAACAGCTTAAGTGCCCATCAGCAGATGAGTGGATTAACAATTTTGGTATATCTACACAATGGAATACTATGCTGCTATAAAAAAAGAAGAAACTTTTACCATTTGCAACAGCATGGATGGAACTGGAGAGCATTATGCTAAGTGAAATAAGCCAGTCGGAGAAAGATAAATATCTGGTTTACTTTCATAACTCCAGTATGGATATAGATATCTCTCCCTGAAGTTCACAATAAATCTTATGTTGGTCAGTATTCTAATGGCATAACACAGTAGTAGATGAGCTGTCCTTAAATCTTAGCATTTTCATTCAGGATTGAGATAACACCAAACACACAGCATTCAAATAATTTATACTTTCATGTTTGGTGTGAGATGGACTGGTGTGGTATCTCGTGAGGGGATGTTGTGTTGGAAGTGGCATAGTGTGTTGTGTGGTTACTGTAATGTGGTCTGTTGGGATGGTAGATGTGGAGGGTGGGGTGTGTAGTGTGTGTTGTACTCTGGTATTTTAGTGTAATGGAGATGGTGTGTGTGCGTGTACATGCTGTGGGATGTCATGTTCAGGTATCATGTAATACAATCGGAGTTGTATATATGGTGTGTAGATAGTGCATTCTGAGACATGACATGTCATATGCAATGTGGTGTACTGAGACGGTAGTGTGGTGTGCTGTATTTTATGCTACTTTTTCAAAGTTCCATGTTCCTGAAGTCCTACAAACATTGACAGAAATGTAAGCTCCTGAAAATTAATAAGGAACCCAGGTTATACTCATATAGTATTTACTATGTGAACTTGCTAAGTTTCAATATATCTTTTTGTGTGATCAATGCAACAGCACATAAATATGGAAGGCTTGTTTGGTACAAGGCTGAAGCTGGGTGTTTCTAAGATGAATAAGACAAACTACATAAGCATCCTCCCAGAGCTCTGGTATAGGAAGAGTATAAATATGTCACAATGTGTAGCTTTTATTATCTTGACAACAAACATGAGGTTTCCATTTAGGGACAGAAATATTTTAAGGGAAATATATTGATAGACAACCTGAGCTGGGAGGTGAAATCACCAGAACATGAGTGTCCACAACACCCAGTCACCATTAAGAGCTATTCAGTATGAGGAAATCAGAGAACTTTTTTATGCTTTTATCTTTTTCTTTCTCATTTGAAATGGGAGAAAGATAAAAGTGAGGGAAGAGACATGGAGAAAAGAGGCTCTGTGAAATTATGATGTGGGCTAGTGGGAGAGGGAGATGAGATGAAGAGAAGCTACCAAGCATTTTAAGAGGGTCTTCATGTTTAAAATAAAGTTGTGTAAATTTCTGCCATGTATGCACACCCTTGAAAACGTTCTCTCTCTTTAAAATCACCATTGTGTTCAGTAATCTCAGAACGATGTGTGAAGACAGACTTGCAGAGGGTGATGTGAAAGGAGATAGAATCCAGAAAAGCTCAGTGGAGCCTTCAGATAGAGAGGACGCAGGAATGAAGCACTTAATGTCTGTACAGATATTGGAGAAGGTTCTCTACTACCCCAAGGCGTACTGTCAAGGATTTCCACTAAACAAAAGGGGCAGGGGAGACCTGGCTATTCTTGGATTTATACATATGAGGCCCAGTGTCAAATTAGTTGATTTTGAGCTAATCAGAAGGGAGATGTTCCTGGGTGGGTCTGGCTTAATCAAATGAAGACCCTTACAGGAGAGACGGGGCTCTCCCTGATATGGGAAACTGTTTCCATCACTGTTTTGAAGAATTAAGCTGCCATATTGTGAGAGGTTCTGTGGAAAGGGCCATGTAACAAGGAACCATGAGTGGCTGAGAATGACCCTTAGTAGACAGAAAGAAAAAAACCTTCAATATTATAATGGCAAGGAAATGAATTATGCCAACATCCTAAGAGGATTTGCAAACAAATTTTTTTCCATAGTCCTGGATGTTACCTGGATTTTAGCCTGGTGAGATCCTGAAGCAGAGAACCCAGAGAGGCTGTGACTGAACTTCTGACCTATAGAAACCATGTGATAATACATATTGTAGTTTTTTTAGAATCATCACTTGAGGATATATATATATATTTATTATTGACTAGAGTCCCAGTGCATGATTCGTGCACATTGAAAGGAAATTAATTAGAAGAAATATTTTAGAGGCTGGGGAAGGACCGCGGGAGGGCTCCAGGGCATGTCCAGCCTGTTTCACCCAGTCCCAATCGGCTGGACCCCAGCAGCAAGTTAACCTACCAGTCAGAGTTTCTTCCCCTGGTGGTCACTGTGTGTCATAGTGACTGGTCAAATGGTCAAACGAATGGTTGGACACTTAGCATATTAGGCTTTTATTATATAGGACTAGAGTCTGGTGCATGAAATTCGATCATGGGTAGAGTCCCTAGGCCTGGCCAGCAATCAAGGCCCTCTGGCTGCCGGCTGGGGCCTCCCTTCCCCAGTTGCTGGCTGCTGGCTGGGGTCTTCCTTCATTCTGTGCTGCCCCCTGGTGGTCAGTGTACATCATAGAGAGCGATTGGTCTCCCGGTCAAACTCCCACAGGGACAATTTGCATTATATATATATATATATGGATTTTAGAGAGACAGAAAGGAAAAGAGAGAGAGAAAGAGAGAAAAACAATGACATGAGAGCAAAACACTGATCAGTTGCCTTTCATACTTGCCCTGACTGGGAATCGAACCAGCAACCTTTTGTTGTAGGGCATGATATTCCAAATAACTGAGGCACTTGGGCTAGGGCCATGATTATAGTTTTAAACTGCTAAGCTTGTGGTATTATGCAACACAGAAAGCTAATTTGCTCATCGATTTTGATTGAATTATGATCCAAAAATATCTCAGTGGTCTGAAGTGATCAAAATACCAAATACTGGTCAAAATATGATGCACTAGGTGCCTTAGAATATAAAAATTTATTTTCTCACAGTTTTGGAGACTAGAAGTCCAACACCAGTGTCCTAGCCAATTTGGTCTTCAGTGAGGGCTCTCTTCTTAAGAGAGTTTCCTTCTTGCTATGTTCTCATATGGCCTTACCTTATAAGGAATTGATGGTGTTGAATCAGGGCCCCACCCTTATTACCTCATTTAACCTTAATTTCTTCTTTACTCCAACTGCAGTCAGACTAAGAGTTAGGGCTTCAATATATGATTTTTGCAGGGATATATACTTTTAGTCTATAACAGTACTTTTCCTCATAGGATTCCATACATTCCATAAATGATATCCTATATAATAAAAGCCTAATATGCAAATAGACCAAATGGTGGGATGACCGTGGCTATGATGCGCACTGACCACCAGGGGGCAGACGCTCAGCGCAGGAGCTGCCCCCTAGTGGTCAGTGCACTCCCACAGAGGCAGCACCACTCAGCCAGAAGCTGGGCTTACGGCTGGTGAGCACAGTGGCGGTGGTGGGAGCCTTTGCTGTAGGCAGGTGGTAAGGAGCAAGGAGTCCCAGACTGTCAGAGCCCTGGACTGTGAGAGGGATGTCTGACTTCTTAAGCCAGGAGGCGGACATCCCCTGAGAGGTCCTGGACTGCGAGAAGGTGCAGGCCAGGCTGAGGGACACCCCTCTTCCTCCAGTGCACAAATCGAATGCCCTGGGTCTTTAGTATAATACATAAACCTAAAGTACTTTAAAAATAAGCAAAATGATGATCAGACCAATAGACAATTTGGCAGAGGAATCCTAACGTTATCTTAAAAGATAAATTAATGCGCTAAATAATAAGTGTAGATGAAAACCATGACATTGATTTTGCTTACCAAATTTGCAAAGATTAAAATACTTAAAGATTCCCAGTGATGACAAAATGTGGAGAAAAACTAATCTCATACATGTTGCTGATTTGACAGTTTCTCAAAATTTAAAATGCACATACAATGTGAGCATATATAGAAAGGTATCTATTATAACATTGTTAGTGGTAGCAATATATTGGACTCATTTAAAAATTCCATCAAGAGGACAGTAGTTAAACAAATTACTATGGTTATCACTCTAGCAATTTGAAGAAAAAAAGCAGGTGGACCTATTGGTATTGATTTTAAAATTAAGGGCATTTTATAATATTAAGTGGAAAAAAGTCAACTGTAAGTTATTTGTTGTAGTGCATTACTATGATACCATTTTTAGAAAGTACTTAGCAGTGTGTATACATATCTCTGGCAACAGTAACAGTTTCTTGATACTGAGATTTTAGAATGATTTTTATGTTTTGAAGTTTTCTGTTTTTTTAAAAAACATTTTTTTAATTAATCCTTTTCTACTGTAAGGTTTTTAATTTTATTTTTAAATATACTTTTATTGATTTCAGAGAGAGGGAGTGATAGAAACATTACTGATGAGAGAGAATCATCTATTGGCTGGTTCTTGCACACCCTGCACTGGGAATTGAGCCTGCAAGCTGACCGGGGAATCTAACCAAGACTTCCTGGTTCATAGGTGAATGCTCAACCACTGAGACACACCAGCCGGGCTGCCACAAGGTTTTATTAAAAGCAGACTAAATCATGTTTTATAAGGACTTCTATACAATTAAAAAGAAAATGGCCTTTTTATATACAATTCTAGATTTTTGTTTTGTTTTTAACCAAATAAAAGGAAATTCATTACCCATATAATTGTGCTAAAGCTTGCCAGTGTAACTATAGATGATGCAGCTTTTCTGTTATTCATGGATATGTAATACTTTTTCATCTTTAACAATATCTGTGCAGTTTGTGATTTATTCCAGTTGGTTTGGTGAGTTATATGCTATTGCTCTACCTGTTTACAAAAGAGGAACACAAACTTCAAGAGTGGTTGTTTTGCTGAAATTAAACAAATTAGTAATTTTTCATAAAGTGGCCCCAAAAAGCCAGAATATTATTTTGGAAATTTTGTACTTGATTCTATTGCAAAGATGCGATTCTCTCATGTGTGGAGAAGTTTTGTCTGTTTGATTATGAGGATAAGACCCAGATAATATTCCTTCTCTCATCTCACCCGATAGTCTTTTATCAGCACATATTCCTCTATTACTTCATTAAGAAGCAAATTATGCCATGATTATATTTAATGAACATGTTCAAATTACGATGTAGGCAGTCATTCTGAATTTTATGCCTATTTCTTTTCCTCTAAGGTCTGTCTTCTTTTATAGAAAATGAAAAGATATAAAGTCATGATCTAATGTTCATTACTACAAATTAATATATTTATCTGGCTCAAAAGAGAAATCCTTAAAAGGCCATACATATGTTACTGTTCCTAAGTAAACATGATTTATGACAGGATAGCCATCTTTAAGTGATTAGGAAAACATGATAAAACAGCAACCTTTAAATGATTAAGTTGGAAAAAACCACTCAACCCAGCAATTATAAATATAAGCCTCCATACTAAGTAAGAAACAAACTCTTCTTTGAGTCATGCTGATCATAGTGCTCTATCAAATCTTCTTCCTTCCTGGTAATGAAATGTTCTTAGTTCTGTCTGTCTCCTGATCCCTGTTCACATTCCGCAGTGGACTGGATACAAATGACCCGAAACTTCAATTTAAGATACACAAGGTTTGTTCAGATGTCTCAGCAAATAGAAAAAGAGATGATATTTGAAGCAATTGCTTAAATGACTAAGGCACCAACACATTTTGTTTGTTTGTTTAAAAATATTCACACTCTGATGCCTGCATTGACCAAATTGGTCTTTTTTGTTATTGTTGTTGCTTGAGTAAACAACTTTTTTAGGACATAGGTAAGGAAAAAAGGAGATATTTGACGTTGAAATTTAATCTTCTGACTATAATACATATTTATTTTACCTGATCATTATTAATTATATTTTCAATTGGTAAAGTGACTAAGGCTTTTTGAAAATGAGCCCCAATACAATTTTTAGTAAGTTGCCAATATTCTGTCCTAGTAATGATCTCAGTAATGGAGAAGATTGTCCATGCATCTCTCATCTTTTTAAATGTAATCCACATTACTACATACCTTTATAGAGTAGTCTGATACACAAGCTCACTTAATAAAATCATTGAGATAAATGGAATTACTTTGCCTAAGTTTCCATAGTAGATTTAAAAAAACATTAATTTTTTTTCTCAGCAATAAAATTAAACTTTGAAAATCACTATTCTTTTTCTAATGGCACCTAAGTTAACATAATATTACATGTTGAAAATTTATTTTCTAGCTGAGTAGAATGATCTTGCCATTGATTTGGATCCATCATTCCACCTCCCGTGATTTTAAAAAAATATTTTTTTCATTGATTTCAGAGAGAAAGGAGAGGGAGAAAGAGATAGAAACATCAATGATGAGAGAGAATCACTGATTGGCTGCCTCCTGCATGCCCTACACTGTTAATTGAGCCCGCAACTCGGGCATGTGCCCAGACCGGGAGTCGAATCTTAACCTCCTGGCTTATAGGTTGATGCTCAATCACTAAGTCACACTTACTGGGCCAGTGATGTTTTATAATATCTCTGTTCTGAGATACTCAGATTTATCAAACCCTCTCAGAGAAGGGATGTGTGACCTTGCTCATGGTATCTTTTTTTGAGACTCTGTGAGCAAAATGACATGATGTGTGCAGTAAACCACTCCATAAAAATATCAATATGTAAAGTTGAGTAATTAGTAACAATAGTAAAAACATAGAGCTATATATTAACAAGATTATGGTGGACAGTTTTTGAGGTCCAAAAAATATATTATGTATTTACTAAATTTAATCTAATTGACGATGAGTTTTAGGATAGTATCAACAACTTTAAATTCAATATTTATTCATTTGTCTATTTGTCAGATATTATGTCAGATATTATGCTCAGGGCAATGGACAAAAAAATAAATAGGAGGCTGCCATTGCCCCCAGGAGCTCACAGCACTGTGTGAAAAACCAACATGGAATCCAAGGGCTTTCATTAAGTCTGGCAAGTACAGCCATAGAAATGCATAGGGGGTATTAGCGTAGCATTGAAAAGCAGCATGAACCAACATGGATTGGTCTAGGACAGTGGTCGGCAAACCGCTGCTCGCGAGCACCTGCGGCTCTTTGGCCCCTTGAGTGTGGCTCTTCCACAAAATTTTTCGATGTTAGAAGAAGTTATTTCATTCAAAAACAAATGATCTCTTTTTGTTCAAGATTTTGAAAGAGAAACTTTGATTCACTTTCCAAGCCTGTTGAAACATCGCCAAGAAAATAATTCTGATATTGACATTTGCTATTTCAAAACAACACTTTTAAATATGAGGAAAGCTTTTCTCAACAGGTTTTAGGAACTCAGAAACAGCAAAATGACATTAGCCTTTGTTACAAAACCTCTTAATGCTACTGTAACAGAATTAAATTTTTCTCCCTTTAATATTGACATTGGCAACTTTGAAATGCAATTGCTGGATTTAAAAAACAAAGAACTGTGGAGCTCGAAATTTGAACGTCTTTGTGCTGATATAGAAATATTGGAGAAAAACAAATGTGAACTTAGTTCACAGGACAAGTGGTCTGCTT
>NW_006285234.1:465092-503452 GCF_000327345.1 Myotis davidii | reverse complement strand
TTAGATCAGTGGTCAGCAACCCGTGGCGCGCGAGCCACATGTGGCTCTTTGGCCCCTTGAGTGTGGCTCTTTCACAAAATACCGTCTTCTGCGCATGGGCCACGAAGTTTCAGTCGCACTGTACGTGCACGCCCACATGTGGTATTTTGTGGAAGAGTCAGACTGAAGGGGCCAAAGAAGTGCATGTGGTTCGGACTAATGAGTTTGCTGACCACTGGTCTAGGAAGTTTCCTGGAAGAAGCCATAGATAATCTGAATCTTTAAGACTCAGTTAGAGAGAGAGAGTCAGCAGAAGGGTTAGGGACTGCTGCCAAGGAGGTCACAGGGGAGAAATAAACTGGGAGTTTGATGAGCAGAAAGGGAAACAGGTAGGGAGTCAAGCCTAGTAATAGAAGGTGAGAGACAGGGAGGAAGACGGAGTGAGGCGAAGAGCAGCAGCCCTGAGCATTACGTCATTGTTTCAGTGTTATCAGAGTGCATAAAAATGAACTTGGTTCTAATAGAAAGAATTACTCTTGAGAAAAAAACAGTATTTTTGACACCAATATTTTAGTTTCTTCCTTTTGAAAATATATCTTTTTGTGGAGAATATTTAACCCATTGAAGATAGAAACTCAGTTGATTCAAACTTCAAATTCTTTACCAGTGCTGTTTCACTACACTTCCTCTGGGTTACTTGGTCTCAGAGCAGAATGAACAAATGGCTTTGGCAAGTGACCTACAAAGAATTATAAAGAATTCTCTCTGTGTGTAAGGGCAGTTGCGAGAAGGGAAATGAGGAACAGTGGGCTGGGGAGACCTGAAGCAGGGGATGCCCAAGGAAGGAGCAGCATCTTATAATGTTTTCCTGGTGAGAGGACAAATAGAATGAGGAGGGAGAAGAGGAAAAAGTCATTAGTTGGGGTGGGGGGCATTGTTTTTCCTGAGAGAAGTTATAGTAGAATAAGGAGAATCATATACAGAGAAATAAAAATTATAAATAGAGATAAAAATTTAGTTTGTAGTACTCTAGAGGAATGAACTGTGGTCGAATAGAGACAATGCATAATATTTAAGGAATATGATGTGAAATGAAACACTGAGATGACTTGACGAAGGGTAGTATGTGCATATACATATTCCTTTTTGAAAGGGCAGCATGTCTGATTCTCATTTTAGTTTAAAGGACTCTTGTTGGGTTTCATTTTGTTCTCTTTAGGATGAGAGATGAATTCATGCTTCTAAAACAGGGGTGGGGGAACCTTCTTTCTGCTAAGGGCCATTTGGATATTTATAACATCATTCAAGGGCCATACAAAATTTCAACTTAAAAATTAGCCTGCTGAATTTGGTCAGACATTTAATTAACTCACCCCTAATGCCTTGGCAGGGCCAGACCAAATGATTTTGCAGGCCTTATACAGCCCACAGGCCTGATGTTCCCCACCCCTGTTTTAAAATGTTGTTATTACTTTGTACCTATATAAAATATTTGTACTCAACATTCTTTAGAATTTTGGTAAAACTGTTTGTCAGTACAGCTGTGAGCTGAGTGCTGAGTGAGGCGACTTCCTAGAAAGGCACTGTCTCTTTCACAGAGCTTATAGATTTGGTTAAAAATAAACCACAGGAAAGTGTTCATAGAGATGTTTATGTAAGAATTCTGAAAACGTCCTAAAGATGTATTTAGGTAAGAACATGTCAAACTCATCAATATTCAATGTATATATCCATTTTTCTCCTCCTGTGTAGGAGGGATAAGAAGTGGATGAGATGGAAATGAAACATCTTATTCTGGTTTACTTTTTTATTTTACTGTATTAAGTTTATTTCACAGGTTTTTTTGTAAAATAATCATTTTAATTATCTTTACAATACAAAACTCACTTTGTAAATAAAATCTGAAGATTCAAGTCACAGAAGGAAGCATGAGAAAAATAAAATAATTGTATCTTCTTTTTCATGGCCTTGAAGTTCTCACTGATTTAATAACCCTGGAAGTACATTTAAGACTATTACACATCAAGCCAAATAATATTGTTTGCCAATTATTACATTAAAAAGGAACTTTGTATTAACTTAGAAATAAAGTAATGTCTTTATTTGAATGAGTAAAATTAAGTTGGAGGTAATTTTGATGTTACTGAGGCGGCCTCACACACTGTCTATTTAAGCTGTTTATCCAAATCTTTTCATGAGAATGCCTAAGGGATGTTCTCCCCAACTTCCATTACTGCACAATTGGGAAAATATTAGATCTTAATAGCAAACCATACTGGTACATTTTCTACTAGGATCTTTTTTTAATCTGGAATTTAATTTAAGGATTTAATCTAATTTTCCCTTGAATTGCTCATTTCTTTTCATAGTGCTGGAGTGTGGGCTGTCTCATTTAAGGAAACCTCCCCATTCTTCAGTACTGTGTGAATACATAAACCAACATTCAGATAAAAATTTAAAATGAGTGTAAGGTAACTGAGGATTTCTCTTACTAAATTACTTTTATTGAAGATAAAGTTTAAGCCCTGAATATAGTAGAAAACGTATCCCATTTGCAAAACTATTTAGAAAAGATAATAAGAAAAGATAATAATAATCCCTGGGACTTAGTGAGCTCATACCGTCTGGCTGGCATTGCTCAAATGATTTGCATTCATTATGTTATTTATTTCTCCCAGGAATCATATAAGATAGATACTAGTATTATCACTTACGGCACAGAGAGGTTAAATAACTTAAATAAAGTCACACAGCCAGTGAGAATGGGGTCCAGAATACATATTCAAGCAGTCTGACTTTAGGGCTATAAGTGATTCTCAAAACATACTAGTATGCTATGTGTAACATAGTTCATTGCTGAACAATTGTTAGCAACAAGAACTGGTCTTTAAAAGTAATGTAAAATGGTCCTGGGTAGGGGCCCAGTTGGTTGGAGCATTATCCCGTACACTGGAAGGTTGCGTATCCGATTCCTGGTCAGGGCACATACCTAGGTTGTGGGTTTGATCCTGGTTGGGGTGTGTATGGGAGGCAGTCGCTTTTTTTTTTTCCTTTCACATCGGTATTTCTCTCTCTGTCTCTCTCTCCCCCCTTCCTCTAACCTTCTCTCTAAAAATTGATAAAAAGATATTCTTGGGTGAGGATATAAAGAAATAAAAGTAATGTAAAATTATGGAAATCAACAAAAACGAAGAAATAGCTGATTGCCTACTAGCTGTAATATTTTATGTAAGCCTATCTCAAAAAATTATTTTAGTGGACTCAGTTCATAATGTAAACGAAGATATTTTTTCTTGTGTTTTCTTGATTGTAAGTATCCCTATTGAAGTAATCAATGCAAGTACTGAACAAAACAGCCCTGGTCAGAGTTCCATCATAAAGTGTAAATGTCACCCACGGTAAAAATCAATCCAGTATCTTTGGAAAATGGTTGATAAATTAAAATGCTAAGTCGTTAAAGAGCATTGAGTCCACATTTCACCATTTTGCCAGACATTTGTCAAATGTCTTGGTGATATTCAAATACATGTTTCAGGAGTGAATTTTTATAAGGGCCAAGGCAGCAACTATGCCAAGCAACTGTAATTTCTGATATCCCACTTTAGTGTGGAAAAATGAATGTGCTATAGAAAGAAGGTTTTATTTGATGGTTATTTTTCCCTTTGAAGGTAGGAAAGGAGAAATGACCTACTCATGACTTTCTGCTATAAGATCCTGAAGAAAATGGTCTCTTCTCATCATGCTGAAAGGCTATTGGTCAGGGACAAAGTGCAGATGACTGGGCTTTCAAGAAGTACACCCACTTTAATTTGGAAACTTTCGTAAAAACAAATAGTGAATTTTGTGTTGGAGAGTGTTGGAGAAACCTCAGCAAAGAAAACCAGTTGGTGCATGCAGGGTCCCCGAAATACATTATTAACAGTAGATTTCAGGAGTTGAGCAAAGAAGCAAGAGACACAAAGTCCACAGGAGAGCATGCAGAAAATGTAGGAAAGAAGAGGTACTGAAAAGAGAGTTTAAAATTAATGAAAATGAAAGTACAGGAGCAGGCTCTTGTGTAAACGGCATATGGAGTCAGCCCAGATTCCAGCAGAGTGTAAGAATGCTGACCCAGCCAGCGTGCATAAGGGCTTCTTCCCGCTCCCAAGCGAAATTCCCACCGGCACCATCTGCCTGTAAATTGTTATGCTTTTCATTTAATTATTTAGTGCATTTGTTTATAATTTTTTCTAAAGGGTCATTAAGTAATTCTTTTAAAAAATATTCTTTGCTTAGAGTTCTGGTTGATTTGGTGGAAGCAAAAATGCCTGCATGGTGCAAAACTCTGTCTACAGTGTTTCTAGTTTCCAAACTGAAGTCCACACCTGAATCTGCCTGCTGTCATACTTATGGTGAGATGAAATATCCACAGAGCATAAAATCTGTGGTCATAAAATGAATTGCAGTGAGATATAGATTATTTAAAATTAAAATTAGAAAAATTTCTCACGCACATATACTTTTTTCTTTAATTATCTTGGCATCTCAATTTAAAAAGACCAGCAGTAACAAGATTTTGCACACATACACACGTATGGACACACTCAGTTTATTTTTAGATTTTAAAAATCAGTATAATTCAAAAGACAAGATTGGAAATGTTTAACTGACCGCTGAAATATGTTATTAATATCTTTAAAAAATTTCCAAATGTCATTAAGATAGTATTCTTCAAATGATATGCTCTATTTCTTTTCAATATCAGCATAAAGCTCTAATGCCCATTATTGGGCTACTTAAAGGGTGATGGATTTTAATAATTCCATTTATAATGTTAGGAGTAAGTATCTGAATATGAGTAGTTCATTTGGAGATTTTTTAATGCATACAGATTTCAAAACAGGTTGAAGTCTGATAAATCTCAGGTTCTGTTATGATAAAAATAATCATCATGTACTCTCTACCAATTTTCTTTTAAGAAGAATAAACTTGAATATAGAAACTCTATCATGGTTTATTTCAGTAACTAACCCTCTGAATTTTTAATGTGGACAGTCAGCATTTCTTATGCTGATTATAGCTGCATTTTGCAACACTGCTGTCTCTAAAGCTGGTCTGGATTTGACAGTTTGAATCCAGTAGATAAGATGGGTAGACCAATGAAACACTGTGAGCAACTAACGAGTAGGAGGGTCATAGACTCTTAGATTTAAAATCTATAATAATAAAAGTGTAATATGCAAATCGACTAAACGGCTGAACAGCAGAACGACCGGTCCAGATGACAACGTTATGACACCCACTGGTGCCAGGCCAGCCAAGGCGAGTGCATGCGATTGGTCAGGAGCCTGCCATTGCCCCATGATCACCCTGCAGAGGGAGGCCCAGGCCACTGGCCAGCGTGGCGATCAATTGGGTGGCTCCATGATTGCCCCAAAGAGGGAGGCCCAGTCCACCAACCGGCGGGCTGCAGAGGGCTGTGGCAGGTGGGCTGGGTCTCCCTCTGCAGGGGCGATTGATCATGGGGCTCCTGGACTGTGAGAGGGCACAAGCCAGGCTGAGGGACCCCCCTCCTCTCCCGAGTGCACGGATTTCATGTACCAGGCCTTTAGTGATAAATAAGGCAAAGAACAAAAATTGGCATTTTATATCTTCCGTCCACAACTTTTGTGTTTTGTGCCTAAACTTAACTGTTAGATCACATAAAGGATTACATTAGTTTTATTCATATATTAGTACACTATCTCCATATCTTAACTTATTCTCAGGGCATGCAGTATGAGCTAGAGTACAGTTCTTCCATTGGATTCTTAGAAGTGCTGTTTCTATAACAGATACTTTCATGGATGCCTTTGTTAACTCTGGGACCCCCCTCACAGGACGATGTCCTGCAGAGGAGAGCTAGGGTTTAGCTAGGGCTGTGAGATTATACAACTCCACAGGGGCTCAAATAAACTATGGAAATGGAATGTCATGGAAGAACATCTAAATTGAGAAATATGACCAAATAAGTATGAAATAAAATCAATAAGATCAATAAAATCAATCAGGAAACCACAGAGCACGTATTCTGGGCTATGAAGCAGAACATTTTCCCTCAGTTGTAGAGACTAAAGCAAACAAGATCCAGCAATTCACACATATGTTGTGAAAGGATGGCTTGGAAATTCTTCTCAGTATTCAACCACTTTATAATGTATTCGAGAGATAATACACTGAAGAGGAAGGAAAGGCACATTTATTGAGCACTTATAATGACTAAGTTTCATGGAAGACAAATGATCCTCATGGTTGCTCCATGTTATAATTATTCAGGTTTACAGTTCAAGAGAATGAAGCTCAGAGAGACAGAGTCATTGTGACATATAAGAATTAGAGGCAGAATTCACAGCCATGGCTCTTTAATTTCGGATCCTGTGCTCATTCCCAAACACTATGCTCCCTGAGACATAAACAGTCCCATACATGCCAGCAGAATGCAGCCAAGTTAAGATAAATAAGTCATTAGTGAACTAACTACATTAGAATATGAAAGATGCCCTTTTATATAACAAGTAATTCCTGTTAAGTCTCCAGTATTCCAGACTTTGTTTCCTTAGTCTTCTTTCTCCTTCTCTCAACACATCTCATATGCTGTGTTCCTGTGATTCTGTCCTAGCCCTTTTGTTTACACTCTGGCATCTAAAGTAAGTCTCTTAACTAGGTTCTGCTTAACTGATGTGCTGGCTTCGCTAACGTTCACCATTCCTCAATGAAATATTTTCATTGACTCGCATGGGATGTTACACCGTTGTGTCTGGTAGGCTGCATTTGCTATTTTTCCTCCTACCAGTAGAGTTGTATGCTTATCTTGCCCAGTGGATTTTTGTTCCCAAACCTATTAGGCTAGTGGGGCACATTCTTTTGTGTATTTTAGTTATATATTATGCCAAATAAAATAAATTAATATAAGAATATAGGGTTATTTTTATAAAAATCACATTGAATGCATTGGAAAGTTTTGATATAGGATCTTTTAAATTTTTTTTCTATTTAAAGGTAAAAAAGAGTAAGAAAGAATAATAAAGATCTAGAATTCTGTATTCAGATATTTTTTCCCAAATGTTTTGATATTCTTAGCCCACTTTAAAAACTTGAAACCAGAAAAAATTAAATAATGCATAGTGAGTATAGTTTATGCAAGAAGGATAATGGAAACAAAAAGTAGTAAGCCTCTTCTGAATAATTAGAATATCCTTTATGTTTTTTTAAGTTAAAATAATGTGTTTAAAAGTTTATAACTATTTCATGCCTTTACCTTTAGCTAACAAATTTAATTAAACAAACAGGGAAATTGAGGAAAGTTAATGAAGATTACAAAGAGGTGGGCAGTGTTTAGGAAAATCAACAAAGAATAGTTCAGTGCCCCAGACCTAGCAATAGTGAGGGACTCTTTACCTCCCCTCTACTTGAGGAGTCCCAGGGTCAGTAGCCATATGGAAAGGGGGCTTGGCTTTGGTGGAGGGCCGACTGAAGATGACCCCACATGGAGGAAGCCATAGAATAAAGCCACTGACCTCCTTTTCTCCTGCCTCTGGTCTCCAGCTAGAGCCCTCCATTGGATAGATTAATAGGATATGTAGTATAATCCATCACTTTTGTCTTTTACATCCACTCTGGATTTTTATATGGGGAAAAATTTGTACCCTCAACAGTGAATTCACATATCTGATTAGATAATGTAACATCTTGAGGAAATATCAATTAGAACATGTCACCATTTGTAAATCTAAAATGTTAGCTACATCATTGTTATTAATATAAGGTACTGTGATAAAAAAAAGGGGGGCAGTTAACAACAACTGACCTTTTTGGTACAATCCCCATTTATACACCTCATCACAAAGACAAAGTCTACAATCAGAACTTTATTCTTCTACCACATCTTCTGAGTTTCACTTCCTGTCTATCACCACGTGATTAAATGACATTCTTTTCCTAGAGGGATGCATCAAACCTTCATTCCTAAAACAAAATAAAATAAAAAAAACCCAACCCTCTGAATCTTTGGTGTTCCTGCTCTTCATCGAGTTACCTCAGTTTTTCATTGACTTGGACTGTTGGACAGCAGTGTACATAGAGGCATCCCATTGAATCCTCTGGATTCCACCTACAGTTGTATTTTCACACACTTCTCCCCACCATTGGTAGCAGCAACTCAATTTCAGTATCCTTGACTCCCTTCCCTTCTTATTTTTCTAGCACACGAGAACCTCAAAATGGCTATAGAGTTGGCTCAGCGTTCAATCTCTGACTATATTCTTTGATGGAAATACTGCTGTCTTGGATAATACGGCTTTCAAACCCTTTTAATTGCAGTGTTTCGAAACAAAGAGACAGAATTAATCAAATGTATTTCTTACTTTAACAGTGATAGGGACACTCCTACTTTCACTTTTTGTTTTGGACCCATAGATTTCTGCACAATATATTGACCACTGGTTTAAGGAATACAGCATGTTCTGCAGTACTGCATTTGATCTTGAATTGTTTCTCAACTGGCTGTAGGGACTAAAGCATGTGTTAAGTGCAGTGATTTATATGAGAGTGACCTTTTGTTGTACTTGCTTTGTTATAAAAGGTGCCCACCTGGTCTGAGGCAGTGTTGTATGGGATGAAATGGTGGTGGGTAAGTCGTTCTGTAAGTCCAGGGAGGATGGGAGATGGATACCATTCTTCAGCACTTAAAATCACATCCGGGGCTAGGCTCAGTGTTCAGCCACATTCAGCCCAAGACTGTAGGAGATGAAGGTGTTCCTTCAAAACTGCCATCAAGACTTTCTCCTTTTTCACTTGTTATCTAAATTGAAAAGTCTTGGTTTTCAGTTCCTCTTTTTATCCTCTACAGCTCTCAGAAGCAGGCAGCTGACCTCATTTTCATTATTATTACTAATTCTGTCCTAACTGGTAAGGGTGGTGGCCATACAATCACTTGCATTTTGTCTTCCACTTGCATCTGTCTCATTCCATGTCATCACCAGGGAAAATATGAATAATCACGACATGCCACCCCATCCTGTGGCTTATCATTGTGTCCTTTTCCCACAGCAAAGTGACTTTCTTTAACTCCTCAAAAACATGAACAAACCATGTTCAGATTTTCATTTGAAAGTCTGTTTCCTGGGACTATTTCTGGTACTACTTACTGTATATGTCAAGGTTCTCACAAAGGACCGAGGAAACGCATGGAGGAGAATTTGTTAAAGGGATTATTCATAGAAGTGTGCATAGCATTTAATGATGTGCATAAAGGATAGCAAATGGATAGAAAGGCAGGCAGCAATAGGAAGATTGACTTTTTCTAGCCTCTTTAGTCTTGACTCTTTTGAAGGAACAAGGGAAGCAGAGCTGTAGGAAAAAGCTGCTTTCTTTTTTAGCTCCCAGACATCCATGAGACAGGAGTCCCATGTTTTTTAATTGGAAGAGAAGTGGAAGAGGGAAGAGAATCCTCTTTTTGTCCTTGCCTATGGAAGTAAACTGATGTGTGTATGCATGCTTATATGTATGTTTGTTTTCAAAAACTAAGTTTTCAGTAGTTTTTGAGCTTCTCTTAAAAAACATGTGCATAGCCCTGACCGGTTTGGCTCAGCGGATAGAGCGTCGGCCTGCGGACTGAAAGGTCCCAGGTTCGATTCTGGTCAAGGGCGTGTACTTTAGTTGCGGGCACATCCCCAGTGGGAGGTGTGCAGGAGGCAACTGATCGGTGTTTCTCTCTCATCGATGTTTCTATCCCTCTCCCTTCCTCCCTGTAAAAAGTCAATAAAGTATATTGAAAAAAAACTCATTTGCGTATCTTCAAGATACATTGGGTCAAGGAGAAGAGGCTAAAATCAATGAAGTTTTTCTTCATATATAGAAATTAATTTGGGTTGATTATTGATACATGCCAAGAAATCGATAAGAAAATATTTAACAGAATACATGGAGCACTATAAAGAATGTTATGATTTTCTCATTGATAATTAAAATCAATTTATAATTCCCTCTTTCTATATATAAGGACTTGCCTTTGGATAGTATTCCACATGTACACGTTGAAAAAACCCTCTATATGTATTTCATAGTTTATAATTGTTTAAAGTGTTTGTTTTTTAAAAATTCTCACCCGAGGATATTTTCTCCATTGATTTTTAGAGAGAGTGGAAGAGGAGGGGGAGGGGAGAAGAGAGGGATAGGCATTGACAAGAGAGAGACATATCAGTTGGTTGCCTCCTGCATGCACCCCTACATGGGCTGGGGAACATGAAACTAAGATATGTGCCCTTGACTGGGAATCAAACCCACAGCCCTTCGGTCTGCAGGCCAATGCTCTAACCATTGAGCATTTGCCAGGGCTAAAGTGTTTCTAAGCAGAATAGCACAAATACTTTGCCATCAGCAATAGTCTGTATTTTTGTAATTATGAAGACTATTTTGTAATACAAATCATAATGTAAGATGTTTTAAATGAGAATCACTCCTATAAAGCTCTCTGTCAGACACACACACACACACACACACACACACACACACACACAATTTTAAATGTTTGGATTACTCAATTTAAGTTTACTTGAAAATTTAAATTGTGATTTTGCTAATGCAAGACAACTTTCAAAATAAACACACTAGTTATTGACTACAATTTGACCAAACTAGGCTGTTTCAAAATTGTGATATCAATCAGTTGCTTGAAAAATCATTGCTAAATCTGATGCATGGAATTGCATTTTTAATTTTAGAGAATTTAATTTCTTGGTTTAATTACACTGCATTGCTCAGGTTATACAAGAATCCTGATGAGTTATTTTTATTTATAGTGCTCCCATTCAAGGTGCTCCTAATTATATCTCAACGCAATGGAAACACGCAGTTCTATTTCAGTGCCTTTAAGTTTTTTTGAAATTCAGCTTTCACCAAAGGTTAAAGAACTGTTTTTAAAGATAAAAAATGTTATTTGCTGACATGACAGATAAGGAAATTTGCACATATATATTACAAAGTCATTACAAATGGGTGAAGTTATAACTCCTATTTGACAAAGTCACTCAGGTTCAGAATCATTAAACACTTGTGAGTACCTTCTGTGTAGGTGCATTTCCCATGACACCTTCTTTTAGTGCTCAGAAATGTATACATTTGAGGTTTTAACAATACAAAAGAAAGTCTCCTTTGGTAGGCACCTGTGAGCACTGTGGCTACGTTTCAGGTCCTTTAACCTGGCCCGGAAGACCTTTCATGGCCTCCCCTCCCAGCACCTCTCTGGTCACTTCCCCTGGCGCGTCCCTGTGACAGCTGTCCTGACCTCCTTTCAGCTCCTCAGAACACCTCGCTCTCTTTGGCTTTTGGTCTTCTTCCATGCTTGTTCCTCTGCCTCCTTGATCTTACTTGCCTCTAAACTGTCACCTTTTTACTGAACCTAATCCAAATTATCTTTCAGGCACCAGCATACATGTCATGTTACTCCTTTGATGGTGCCCAACAAGTACTTATTAAATACATTATCTGGTCCCAATCGGCAAGGTTAGGTTATCTTGCTACATGTTCTTATAGCCCCTTCAAATTCTATCCCAGTACTGGTCAACCATCACTGTAACTTCTTATTTAATGTAACTGTCTCCCTTGCAGCATATTTACCTCAGAAAAGGCCAGGGAATAACTGTGTTGTTTTTCCTTTGAATTCTACCACCTTGTCACCAAGGCATCTCTGTAATTGATGCTCATATTCATTTGGGTAAATGAGTCATTGACCAAATCAGACTCATCGTGGATCACAAAATACTTCAACGAGCAGTAGAGAAGAGGCAAGGAAGTGAGTGGGCAGAGACCTCAGCTTGTTACAAATAACACAGCATGTTCTGGCATATCCCAGGAGGACCAGCTCGGTGTGTGGAGACTGTTGGAGTGGTGTACAAGCTGTGTTCTTGTGCAGTGTGAGCCTGGTGTGGCCACGCCATTTCAAAGCTGATATATCAAATGGTCTTTATGTTAAAAGAAATCCCAGAAAAGCATTAGCAGTCTGCACAGTCTGTCCGTGGCACGGCAGCTCTGGGGCGGCTGAAAAGGCTCTGGTTGGTTCACACAGTTGATTTTTCTGCCTGGAAGTTATGCCAGTCAGTGTTCGGAGGGCATATTTTTTACACTAATGAAATCAAGAATTGAAAGAGTCCTCAGGCCAGAAGTGACCCATGCAATGACGGAAACGTAGCAATGAAAGATATATATGCGAAAGAAATAATTGTCGATTTGGTAACTATAATTTCCCACTTGGTTTAAATGAGACTCGCCTGGCTCATTCAATCAGCATGTGAACCAGGGCCCTGCGGCAGGCACTGCCAGGCTGATCCGCGCTGCCTGCGCGTGGCTCTCTGCATCTTAAACATTCCTTTTCATTTCTGCCTTTCCCATTCCTCATGCCAAACACTTTCATCTTTACACCTAGTATGGGTTTTGTTTTGTTTATTTTTGGTCAATACTATAAGAACAACAAATCGCGTCCAATAGATTGTCGAATTTATTCACAACAGACTTTATTAAAGGTATCTCAAGTGTGGGGGTGGAGGTGGAGACTGTTAGCAACTTGTCAGAAGATAGTGAATTAAATTGGGATTTGTGAGTCTTAACGAAGGAGCCCCATCAAGCAATCATCTCCAGCAGAGGCGTGGGCAGTGAGCGCATCACAACTTCTGTGCCTGTGGGAACTCAGGCCGAGAACCCCACTTACTATTTTCATTTTCTTAGGAAAATCAACTACTGATGCTTTGAGGAACAGAATACCAATGAGAATATTTCAGGCATGAAGGTAATTTAGAGGGTGAAGCAACAAAAATATCATCATCAAGTCTGTTGCTTACAGCAAATTAGCAGGTGGCCCCGAGAATGAGAGAGCTGACAAACGCTGTGCATTCATGAGCCCAGTTCCCCAAGGTGCAGCGAGAAAACATGCTCATCACTGAAGGCAGGCACAGCTTCTGGACATTTCGGCACTTATTTATAAAACTGTGAAATAACTCTTGCTTTAATAGGAATACGAGCTGAAGCTGGGTAATAATTTTTCTCTCTGATTTAGGTTGCTTTTAGCTCTCAGTTCAACACTGACTAGAAACAGAGAGAAATCAAGCCAAACCATTACTCAGATCCATTTTCTGACAGGTAGAAAGCCACTTTACCTTTATGAATGACAATTCAAAGAAGTTTACAGGTGATTTGACCACCTTCGCAAGTTACATAAATGCAATTTAGGAGCTACTTATATTGCCAAATTGGACAAGGTGCACTTTTCTGAGTTTACATAAAGTATTCTGCAAATTGTTGTTTTCGTATTCTACCCCCAGACTTCTCAACACAGGATCTCTGATGGGTTTACTTTCTTTTAGTAGGAAAAGATTGATGGGATGGAATGAAGGATTCCATGTAAAAGATGAACATCGGTGAACAGAAACAGACTTCAAACTGACTTTCATTAGCAGAAGCCAAAAATGATACATCTACAATAATTAAAACAGTGTGATGCTGGCATAAACAGATCAATGAAACAATTTGCTTAGTCCTTAAAGAGACTCTGATGTGATGCATATAATAAAATGAACATGAATGGGTTATTAAAAAAATCATTGGGGGTAATTAGTTATATAGACAAGCACACACAAGCACATCTACACACACATTCCTTAGAATTTTTATCAGATCTCCAATGAAAAAAATATTCGAGCTAAGTTAAAATATATACTTACATTTATACATAAACTAGAAGCCTGGTGCACGAATTTGTGCATGGGTGGGGTCCAGGAGGTTGGCTGGCCAGCCTGCCCCCAATCAGGGTGGGGAGGGCCGATTGGGGGTGGGGACAGACAGGGGGAGGGCAGCTCCCTCTGTGGTTGGTGTGATTCTCTTAATTTGACCTCTACTTTCTGAGACTGAATCTGGGTTTTCCCGTCACTCCTTGACTGCATTCATGTGCTTTTGATTTGGGCATGGTAACCTCACTCAGACGTTTAAGGCTCCTGACTTTGAGCTGGCATGTCAGTTACCATCTCCTTTCCCCACCCCTTCCTCCTTCCCACCCCCTCCCTTCTTCCCCGCCTTCCTCCAGCCAGGTTTACTGAGTCAGTAGGTGACTCAACCTGAATGTTGACTCACTAATCAAATCAGTGGACATTTATTAATTTGGCTCACAAAAAGGCTCACAACAAAGGTGTTGGGGGCTGATTGGGGGCCAGGCTGGCCAGGGTCGGGGGGGCGGTAATCAGGGCCTGGATCGTGCCAGTTGGCTGCCACAGTGCGTGTCATAGCGATTGGTTGTTCTGATTGTTCTGCCATAATGGTCACTGGGCTTTTATATATATAGATTGTAGCTATAAAAAAAACAACTATATTAGGCTAATAAATAGAAAAGTATTTCTAATATTTAAAAATCTCTAGAGTAAATAATATGTGTTAGTATCCTTAGGCCCACAAAATATATCTTCTGTAAATCAAAGGCACTGTGAAAAATTAAAAAAAAAATGACAAACTTAAGAAAAACATTTAAATTTATGACAATAATAGTTGATGGAGAGATATTTAAGATATATGTCATATAAATCTTGAGAAAAGGCAGTAAAAACAAAATAAAATAGGAAAATGATGTGGATTTTAAGAGAAAATGAAATACTGGTAATTATTAAACTTAAGAAAAGATAAATTAACCAGTAATTAAAATATATCAATTCAATACCAGTCAAAATCTTTCTGCAGATTGAGTGCATTAAGGGGCAGTAAAAGGATGAGTATACTTATAGCCTGCTCCATCCTTACCTACTCACCTAGCTCCATCCTTACCTACTCACCTGGCTCCATCCTTACCAACTCACCTGGCTCCATCCTTACCTACTCACCTGGCTCCATCCTTACCAACTCACCTGGCTCCATCCTTACCCACTCACCTGGTTTGATTGTGCCCTTCATCGGCCACAGCTCCTGTTGTCACTTTCTATGCAGTAACTACTCACCTGGATCCATCCTTACCAACTCACCTGGCTCCATCCTTACCAACTCACCTGGCTCCATCCTTACCAACTCACCTGGCTCCATCCTTACCTACTTACCTGGTTTGATTGTGCCCTTCATCGGCCACAGCTCCTGTTGTCACTTTCTATGCAGTAACTCCCTCAGGTTTCAGACAGCCACTCCCCTAGAAAAGCGGTGGCACAGCTTTCTTATGTGGCCGGCCTCTGGTTACTACACCATGTCTGTGAGTTATCAACATTTGCCCACATCTTCATAAGGAGTGCCTCATTACCCTACTGAGTTTAGCATTAGTTTCCTGTCAGCATACATCAGGATAAATAGGAAAACCTTTTTTTATGGTTGCTGTTATAGGAACTTGACATTGTCCTCTGAAAATTATATTTTGGCCCATATTCCAATTTGAATTCCTTCACAGGCTTTATGATCTATCTACAAAAATTTAAATAGATGTTAATTTAAACATTAAGTCAGTGGTTCTCCACTTTCCTAATGCCGCGACCCTTTAATACAATTCTTCATGTTGTGGTGAACCCCAACCATAAAATTATTTTTGTTGCTATTTCATAACTAATTTTGCTACTGTTATGAATCATAATGTAAATATTTGATATGCAGGCAACCCCTATGAAAGGGTCGTTCAACCCCCAAAGGGGTCGTGACTCAAAGGTTGAGAACCATTGTAATAAATCAACACAGAAATTTATTTTTCATTACATTAATTTCTTTTGCTACAAGGAGTGGAAAAGTAGTGTTTACTATTTCATTACTTATAGTTTGTATTAATTTTCAATTATCAAAATTTTAATCTTAAGGTATTACTAATTCAGAATATATATGATCTTTAGAGTAAACTGCAATAAAGTAACACTAAGCATTGTTAATATGTATTGGGAAATAAATTTTTTTTAGATTTCACTAACACCACCAAAACAAAGATAAACATGCACTAAGTAACTGGACACCACAGTTCAGGGACAGAGGAGAAGACCATTAAAGTAGAAATTTTGCTTATAAGTACCGTGCGCTAACCGATTGTGCCACTGGAGCTCCGGCCTAAAGTAGAAATTTTGTAAAAGCACTTCAGTATAGCAAAAGGAACAAGAAAAATATGAAGTCAACATATATCCACTGACAAAAATTCCACCTGGAGCCCTGGCTGGGTTTGCTCGCAGGGGTGGGCAAACTTTTTGACTCGAGGGCCACAATGGGTTCTTAAACTGGACCAGAGGGCCGGAACAAAAGCATGGATGGAGTGTTGTGTGAACTAATATAAATTCAAAGTAAACATCATTACATAAAAGGGTACGGTCTTTTTTTTCAATAGTTTTATTCATTTCAAACGGGCCGGATCTGGCCCGCGGGCCGTAGTTTGCCCATGGCTGGGTTAGAGTGGTGGCCCGAGGACCAAAGGTTGAGGGTTCGATTCCTGGTTAAGGGCACTGTACCTCCTTGCAGGTTCTATGCCTGGTTAGGCGCTTGTGGGAGGCAACCATTCGCTATATCTCTCTCATATCAATGTTTCTCTCTTTCACTCTCCTCCCACCCTTCCACTCTCTCTAAAAATCAATGGGAAAAATATACTTGGGTATACTTGAGGATTAAAAAAAAATTCTACCTGGAAAAATGATCATAAAACAGAAGTAAACTGAACAATGACAGTTAAAATGGAATTAAGTATACTCCTAAAAGCATTTAACAATATGAAATACCACCTTCATTTATAAATTCAAAAACTAAGAATAGAAATGAACAACAACAAACCCCAGTCAGAGAGCTAATTGAACAAAGAGATGGAAAAAAAAAGATGAAATGATGCAAGAAATAGGTAATAAATTACAAGATATTCAAAGAAGAATGGACTGAAGTTAATGTTAGTTATGAGCATTGAAGAAAGGCAGGCTGGCAAACAAAAGAATAAACATGAGGTTTTTAAAAAAGAAGCAAAAAATGTAAAATGGAAAGTAGTGGAAATGGCAGACAGGAAAAGAAGAAATAACATTATTTTAATACCTGAAGAATAAAAACAATGCAACAGAAATATTTTAAACTCCAACCTAAGAAAACTTCCCACACTTCTACTCACATACACATGTGCACACTAATGCTATATGTGTGTATGTATTCATTACGTATATATACACATATGCATGCACAACACATATCTTCTGAAGTTAGTATCATCTTGTTTAATGAAAAACAGTTGTATATTTTCACTAAGAATAAGGCAAGTATGCCCACAATCTCTGCTACTAATCAGCATTTTAAAGATGCAAATATTAATCAATATAATTGGTCAAAAGAAATAACTTAGAGGCTTAAGAATAGGTAAAGATGTGAAACCATCTTTTTTTTTTTTTTTTTTTTTTTTTTTTTGCAGCTGACATGAACATATATCTGGAAAACTCTAAAGAATATAAGGAACCAATGATGAAACTAACTTAAAAAACCCTGGTATGTTATTAGGATATGTAATGAACAGGTGGAACCAGTTTGAGGATGAGTTGAGGAAATGTTTGAAATATTTCTGAAGGACATAAATGTAGACTTGAACAAATGGAAACATTTTGCTTGTTCTTAATAGGGTAACACAGCATTATAAAGATGTCTTTACTGTCCAAGTTATTTGCTAAATTTTAACTCAGTAACCGTTGATAAGAAAAATAACAGCAATTGTTTTTCATAGAGTTAGACTAAGACGACATCTTCATGGAAAAAGGAACTGTAATATAATACAGAAAATAATTAAAAGTATGAGAGGATAAGCAGCACTAGATATTACTATAAATTATAACTCAAATAGTTTGATACTGGTATATGTGTAGACAAACAGAATTGTGCAATGTTATAGAAAGTCAAAATATATATTCAAATATGGAAATTTATTATGTGATAAAAGCTGCAGATGAACTTTACAATAAACTGTGCTTTAAAACTGAGGGGACGCTTACAAAAACATAAAATTAATTCCATAATAAAGTTTAATGCATTATTCCCCAAAAGTATAAACAAAGGACCATAAGGAATAAATTATAATGCCACTTAAAATATAATTTAGAAGAAAATGTCACAAAAGAAAGAGAATAATGTTGTTTATTGATGAATGTTATAGGTCAAGAAGTAAAACATGGGTATGTCCCATTATAGACACTATACGAATGCATACAAATGCATCCATAAATTCAAGTATAGATAAATGAAAAAAGAGATTTTTTTCTTACTGTAGAATACTGGGTAATAAATGCAGAGGGAACAATTGTGTTAAAAAATTACCAGGTTTCAACCATCTACACTAATAAAAGGGAAACATGAAAATTGACCATCCCTCTGCTACACCCACCAGCCAATCAGGGCAAGTATGCAAATTAACCCAACAAAGATGGCGGTGGCCACAGAGCTGGAGGCTTGGGTTGCCCCCAGTGACTGAGGAAGCCAGGCTTCCCTCCTACCCTGGCTGCCACTGAAGGAGTGCCTGGGAACCTGGGCAACCCAGGCTTCCAGCCAGCCCTGGCCTCTGCTCAAGGAGGGGCTGGGGCCGGGGTCTCTGGGGGCGTGGCCAGCCTGAAAATGGCCCTCAGCCCCCTTACCCAGGCTGGCCACACCTCCATGGAATAAGAGTCCCTGCTGGGCGGCCTGGCCAGCCTGCAAACAGCCATCATCCCCTCACCCAGGCTGGCCAGGCACCCCAGCAGGGACCCCCACCCTGAAGGGGGCAGGGCCAGCCTGCAAACAGTCATCAGCCCCTCACCAGGCTGGCCACTCCCCAAGGGAACCCCCACCCTGATCTGGGACACCCTTCAGAGCAAACCAGCCAGCCCCCACCCATGCACCAGGCCTCTATACTAATAAAAGGAGACTGGGAGACCTTCTAGGAGACCTTCTGGGCGTTCTTCTGGATAAAGCCATGGTGGCAGGGTGACGTAGAGGTGGTTAGAGGCCAAGAGGGGACAGACCATCCAGACACCTTTCCTGACAAAGCCATGGTGGCAGAGCGGAGGCAGAGGCAGTTAGGGGCAATCAGGCCTGGGCAGGGGGGTAGTTGGGGGCGAGCAGGCCGGCGGTAGGGGGCAGTTGGGAGGGAGCAGGCCGGCAGGCAGAATGGTTATGGGCAAACAGGCAGGCAGGCAGGTGAGCGGTTAGGAGCCAGCAGTCCCAGATTGCGAGAGTGATGTCTGACTGCTGATTTAGGCCTGATCTCTGTAAACTGGCAGTGGGTCCCAGATTGGAGAGGGTACAGGCTGGGCTGAGGGCCCTCCCCCCCACCCCGCACAAATTTTGTGCACCGGGCCACTAGTCATAGTTATAATTTATTCAGACAATAGAGATCAATTGAGGCTAAAACTAGTGGGTGAAAGTTAGATGAGAAATAGGATATTTACATGGTTTCAAAATATCTCCACCAAAAGTGCTCATTAAATTATGAGAAGATGCTCACTTGATAGGTGAGAAACCTGATAGACATCACCCTAATCAAGTGGTCAAAGTTAACTTCACCAGTGTAGAGAAAAACCAACATCATTTAATACATGATATGTTGCACTTAGTAGGATAGCATCACTTCTGTGATATTCCTCCTACAACACATAACCTTAATCCTATTATAAGGAAGCATCAATCAAACCCAAATTGAAGGACATGATACAAAATAACTGTCCTAAATTCCTCCAAAAATACCATTGTTATGAAAGAAAAAAAAAAGGCTGAGGAATTTTAAGATTACAGGTAAAGAAAGAATCATGACAAATAAATTCAATGTGTGATCCTGAATTGGACCCTGGACTATTATCTAAAGAACAATATTATGACAAATTGTGCAATCAGAATGTGGAGCACATATTCATAGTATGTTTTCAATATTAAATTTCATGATTTATACAATTTTCTGTGACTACATAAGAAAATATATCTGATTTTTGGAAAATAAACACAGAAGTGTTTACAGGTAAAGGAGCATGATATGTCAAACAAAGATGGTTCAGAAGAAATATATATATATATATATATAAAATATGGTGTATATATATATATAAAATATGGTGTATGTTGTGCACATATATAGGGACAGAGAAGAGGAAGAGAATGATAAAGAAATGTGGCAAATATTAATAATTAGTGAATTTGACTGAAGAATATGTAGGGTGTCTAGTAAAATTCAGGACATCTAGTTAAATTGGAATTTTAAACAGACAAAAAGTTATCTTTAGGATAAGTCTGTCTCAAATATTGCAGTTGACATATTTATTCTAAATAAATTATTGTTTATTTGCAACAAATTTTGAGTGCCGTGTGTGTGTGTGTGTGTGTGTGTATGCCTTTAGTACATATATATTTTGCTAATTCTGACAGCTCCATCTACTCCCATTACTATATCTATTATACTAGGGTCAGTAAGGCTAATTAATTTCTCCAAGATATTATAATGTAGCAAGATTCCTATAGTATATTGTTAAAGGTAATCTTATCAGTACAGTAAATCAAATATCAAAGATAGTTCCATGAGTTGATTTTCTTCACTCTTCATTCCATCAATATAATCCACAGACAGTCATTCAAATTTTATTATAGTAGGAAGTGTCATAAATTAAATATTAAAGCTATCTTTTAGGTTAAATGAAGTGAGTTTCTGAATCTATACCTATAATAATTAATCATTACGAATCTTTCCCACCTAAATTCATTGGAGTTAGATTCATAAACTATCAACAGAACAGATATCAAGCAAAATTGTCAAATAAAAACTTTTCAGAAGTAGTGCTCACAGGGTAGTTAATACTAAATAAAACGGAATATGAAGAATTTGTGTAATTTAAAGTAGGAATTAATATGAATATTTCATTCTCTATAAAATGATGTTAAATAATCATTTTGTTTTCAGAGAATACACTACCTACTGCTTCAACTTTTAAATTCTCATTTGTTACTTTAAAAGTCTGACATTTGCCTGTGGTGAGAAACCCAGTCTGCTAATTACTACAATTAATTTGGATAGTGACTTTACCTTTGTAATTAGGAAATATCAGCAGATGTTTTAAACAATGCATTTTGAATCTAAAAATATCAACAAATATATACATGCTTTTACATTTTTATTTAAATATGCCTTTATATAAAATGTCTATGTAAATTTGTGAGCAAGTAAAATTTTCTGAGTGCTTTTTCTTTTTATATATTTATACATACACATTCTCTCTCCCACAGGGTAATGTAGTAACTTTCAAAATATCTTCAAAGGTTTAAAAAAATGTATATATTTAACTTCCTTTTAAAAATGTTGCACTTTAAGTTTAAAAATTAGAATCAACTGATTTTTAACTGAGGAGAATCAGACTCCACTAAAAAGAAATTATTCTTTTAGAGCGAGACCTTGGCAGACACACTCCTTGTCACCAGCAGGAGGGCTGAGAGGGCACCTTGTTTCTCACACAGACACGGGTTGTGCTGCTCAGCTCTGCAGGAGGGCAAAGGGCCAAGACAGCCACCAACCTCCCAACATCATGTTTTATTTTTATAAAGTCTTCATTTTCGTCAGGCTTGAGAAAGTAAAATGCAGCACTTAACCCCATTTCTAGACATTAAGTGCCCAAGTATGCATGTATATGTCATCTCCCTGCTGGTTCAGGTAAGGAACGGCCATTTAAGCAATGCTTATTGCCTCTTTATTGTAGGCAAAAGGCAGCACAGTGTTGGTGACACCTGTGCTAATTTGCTTTCTGGTTCTAACACAGGGAGAGCTTCTTCCTGCTGCTGGGCAGTTTACCATTTCAAAGAATCAAATTTTCTTTTGTATTTACTTTACCAAAATGCGTCAAGGATGGTAATCATCACTTCATCATCTTCATCATATCTGTATACATTTCCATTCTTGTATCTTGAGTGATATGAAGAATGGACTTTGCTATTTCCACTGCTCTGTAAACCAGACAAGGGTTAAAACCATGACCTATAGAGATTGCATGAAAAAATGTGCTCCCAATATTTTCTGTAAAGCTGGCTTTGAAGCCAGAGGAATTCTTAAGTTTGGCATATATAGGTAACACACTAACATTGAGCTCTTACCCCTGTGTACACCAACTTTCTGTGCACAGAAGGGCAAGCCTTAATAAGTCATAGAAGTCGGCTCTATATACAAAGGTCAAAACTTTTATCATCGGGAAAAGTTTCTCCAAATCAGTGGCTGGATTCTGTTCTCGCATTGTGTGCTCTGTACACACATTCATTAGTAATTTTGCTCCATGAAACTTCTATAAAAACATACTCATTGCCAAAGGGAATTTTGAAACCAAAACACTCCGAGAAACATGTTTCTCCTTGTGCCCTGTTTTGTAAAGACTTTCCCCCGTTATGTTTTCCATTAATATCTCTAGATTATGATACACAACATTATTGTGGATCAGGATTTATAAGTTAACATACAATTTAAAGCCATTAGAAAAAGTGCAGACTGTGGTTGCCCTTTTTATGAGAATGAAGATTGAAGGCAGCTCCTTCCAAAAGCACTAATGTACTTCAAACAATGATGTAATATCTTATGTACATAACCTTGTTAAGCATGGTAATATAGAAGATACTCAGATGTACTGTACAAATATGTCTCAGTTTTATTTCCTGAAAAATATATACAGGAGGCATGTGGAGTTTTATTTTTTCCATTTGGTATCTAAAGGACATGGTCTATAAATAAACCTCCATGCTACTCAGAACTGAGATAAATTTGGCAGTTATCTCAGTCTAACAAAAAGTATAAAAAACTATGAAGAATCATTTAAGACCATAAATGGTGTCCCTTTACACTAACCAAATTCAGTATAAACATTCTGCTCAAGTGAGGACTAATTAAACTGTTTTATTCTCAAAGAGCCATCTCGTCTATAAATATTAATTGAGCATCTAATTATTTTTAAAGAAGTCTGTGGGAAACAAAGTAGACTAAGCCATAGTCTGCCACCTTGGAGCTTTCCATATGGAGAAGACTATTTAATCATGTCAGTATAAGAGTATCGGTTTCCTATTACTGCCCTGAAAAATTAGCAAGAACTTAGTGGCTCAAAGCAATACAGATTATTATCTTAAAGTTCTGGAATTCAGAAGTATAAAACGGGTTGGCAGCCTGTGTTCCTTCCAGAGGCTCTAGGGGAAAATCTATTTCCTTGCCATTTTTAGCTTCTGGAGTTCTCTTGCATTCCTTGGCTCATGGCCTCTTCCTCTGTCTTCAAAGGCAGCAGCATAACATCTTTAAATCTCTGTCTCTGCTTTTGTCATCACATCTCATTCTCTGACCATCCTGCCTCCCTCAGATGACCTTTATGATCACACTGAACCCACAAAGATAATCCAGGATAATCTCTCATCTCAAGATCTTTAGTCACATCTGGAAAGTCCCTTTTGCCATGTAAGGTGATTTATTCACAGTGGGTATCTTTTTTTGTGGGGTGGGGAGACCTATTCTGCCTAGGACACAAAGTAAGCATCTTAAGTACTACAGCATGGATACAGAAATGGAATATAAAAATCTAAAGACGAGGGAAGGCGTGGAATGGGCTAAGAGGAGCTATGCAGAGAGGGTGGTAACCTGGAACACTTAGTACTACTTGAATGTTTGGGACTTATTAGGGGCATATGAAGAGAGGCAGGCGTTGCTAACAGAGTGACCTATACTAGTCTCTGACATAATGTGTTTGTGAGAATTTTGAGCAGGACAGTAAGTCCATTAGATCCCTCTTTTGGGAATATAATCTTGGCAGTAATAGAGAGTTATGTGATAAGTGCTCATCTTGGTTGGCCATGGGGGATGCCAGACAATCAACTGGAGTTAAGGGAAGAAATTTTCAAATTTTTACTCATTGCTACATTAATTTTAATTTCTAATTATGTTTGCTGTATAGGTGTAAAAAATTAAGAGTAGCAAAACATGAATAACATCTATATATATAAAAGCCTAAGTGACTGAACAACTGGTCGACTGGTTGCTATGACGTGCACTGACCACCAGGGGACAGATGCTCAATGCACAGGATTGGGCTCCTTCCTGCCTGGTTCAGGCCTGTGGGGATTGGCCTGCCTCCTGTCTAGATCAGGCCGAAACCGGCTCTCTGACATCCCCTGAGGGATCTTGCATTGGGAGAGGGCAGGCCAGGCTCAGGGACCCCACTCGTGCATGAATCCGTGCACCAAACCTCTAGTAAATATATAATATACATACATTTACAGTGCATGTACTGTTTTTGTTTGTTTGTTTTATTTCAACTTCTAAGTGAATCAAACCCACAAGAACAACAATAATAATAGTGACGCCCTGTCCTAATGAGGTTAAAGGTGACTGATCCAGGGTACACCTCAGACTGGGGAGATTGGGAGCTCAGTCAGAAACTTCAGCAGCAGAAGTGTCAGATGTTAAATATCCTATTATATATCATCTACCACTTCATAGAGGTAAAAGTTATAGAATGTTGTGAATTGTATGTAATTATTTTTTATTATATAACTAGGAAATCTTGATCCTGAGATAATTGAAAATTTAGACGTAAATGATATCAGTGATGGCAAACCTATGATACGTGTGTCAGAGATGACATGAGAACTCATTTTTTTGGTTGATTTTTCTTTGTTAAATGGCATTTAAATATATAAAATAAATATCAAAAATATGTCTTTGTTTTACTATGGTTGCAAATATCAAAAAATTTCTATATGTGACATGGCACCAGAGTTAAGTTAGGGTTTTTCAAAATGCTGACACGCCGAGCTCAAAAGGTTCACCATCACTGTGATATATTGTTTATCCTGAATTAAGGCACAGAATTCAAAAACAAAAAATCAAGGGAGAAAATAACTCATAAAATAAGGATCTCAATGAGTAAATGTACCATGTATTCTCCTTAATGTGCTAACCTTGGAATTTTGGTGGAGAAAGGATAATTTAGCTCTGTGGCAGCATGTCCTAAATTTCTTTAATTAAAAGATGGGAGTAATTGAAAACTGGTAATCACAGGGCAAGGTACACTTCTCAGTTTGACGTTTACTTAATCAATAACTGATCACACGAGTTTCCTTCTCTGTAAAATATGGATTATACAATAATATATTGCCGGGAGCCGGTCCATCCTTGCTGTTTCTAGGGACCTGGCCTATATGGCATACTGTTCTTAATATGTTTGCTCACCTTCTTGGCACTATGTGTTTTAACCAAGGTCACCGCTCTGAGAAAGGTTGTTTCCCCAGGTAGGGATTTTCCCCTGAAGTTAGGGAGGGAATAAAACCCCTTCACTAAGTGCCAGGCGGGTAATTAATCACTCTAACTACGAACAATCATGCTTAACCCCTTCCCCGGCAGAAACGTGTATACTCGTTTTCACAAAATGTTCTTTTTCAGTCGTCGACCGGGCTGTAGAACCTAGTGTGAGAGCATGGCTACAGAACCTGGCTGGAGAACCTGGAGAACCTGGCTGGAGAACCTAGCAAGAGAACATGGACACAGTACTTGGCTGGAGATTGTGGCTAGAGATCCTGGCAAGGCTGCTGATCAACTGAATGCTGTCTCCGTGTCATTCCTTCTTCGCCGACTCTGTCCTCACCTTTGGGGACCCCTGGACCTGCTGGGGTTGGACCCTAGCAATATATAATATGGATTATATAATAATAGTTTCCCATCTCATATTGGTATTTTAAAAAAACCCAATGAATTAATAATTGTATTTAACAATTAGTACTCAATAAATATTAGCTGTTTTAGAAGAATACTCTCTAAAATGTTTTAAAATAACTCTCACACAAATAAATAGTAAGCACATGTAAGTGTTTATTTCATTAATGAGGGGAAAAGAAAAATCTTAAAGCTGGTTAAGAAGAATTCAAGAGATAGTATACATATAAACACAAAAATAAAGAATATTGGCATAAGTTCAAGAGATAATAGTACAAAACTGGTAGTGTCCTCAAAATTACTACAATGTTAAGTTTTGAGGGCTATTTTTTCTACTGAACAGAAATAATTGGCAGCTCTAACATACAAAAATCTACAATTTAACATGAAACTTCCTATAATCTGGACTCCAATACATAATAAATACAAAGTTAAACAAAGGCACATTTCCCTTTAGAATTAATAGTCATTGTTTTGTAGAGAACTGTTCAACAGTGCTCCAGGATGACAATAAAATGACATGAACTCATACTTTTGCCTTATTTACAAATTTTAAATAATAATACTTTAATGACCACTTTGCAGTGAGAAAATTGAGCTTTAGGAAAGATGCAGTTTATCCTAGGTTAAAAAAAATTATAAATGGGGTGACCAGAATTTTAACATAGGTAGTTTGAACATAAATAATTATTAATAACAGTTGCGATTGCATGTTGAGTCTGAATAATATATTGTGGATTCACCTAAGTGTTTTATGTGTATTAATTTGCTTAGTTCTCAAAGTAAACATGTGGTACATACTGGTATTATCCTAATTTACTAATAGAAAACTACTGTTCACCTTCTCTGTGTATGAACTATAATGAGAACCAAAGCCATTGGAAGTATTTATTGCAGTTAGAAGAATTCATCTTCATTTAGCTGTATGACTTGAGCAGAAAAACCTGGCACGTGGATAGGAACACAATACTGTTCGCAGAGCTAATTAAATTTGCTCTGTCCTTCAAATTACCACGACAAAGAGACTAAAGAGAATATATGGATTATTTGTTTTTTGAGTCTTAATTTAGTGATTCATTGTTTTCCTCTTGAGTTCCTTCCATTTTTGAATATTTTTTATTGATCCATACCATGCCAATTTGACTCATGTCTAAGCCACTGAAATAATTTCAAGGTCTCCACCTTTTCCACCCATTTAATTACATATAGTTATTGACCATATCTTACAGTTCTACTCCAAAGTAATAAAAGCTTGAGATTAATAGTAGCATTTCTCTAACTCAACTTGACCCCATCTATTTCTCTCCAAGCCATTCTCTATATCAGTTATCTCAACTAAGATGACAATAGGGCTGCTGCTGGTACTGGTAGTGTCAATATTACTTTTAGTATCAGCTTTGAAGTATTTGGGAAAAGTTGAAGAGTCAAAGGCAGGGGTATGCCCATACAAATACATATAACTTTGTAATTTATGTTCCTGTTTATTGGTACTGAAATACACACTATAAAATAACTACACATTTGAAATTATAGATATGAAGTAAAAATCAGTCAACTCCAGTTGCTTACCTTGCACCCTACCCATCTCCACCTCGTGTGCACACTTCACTCATAACTCTAAGCTGCTGGCAACATTATCTGCCCAAAAGAGGTATCTGGTGGTCCCACTGCCCTGCTCAACATCTTCAAACCACCCCAGAATCAAAGTCTCCTGCCCCTAATTCTGCTTTAATTTTTACAATATAGTTCTCTCTGTTGGGAAGGCCCTTTTCTTGCCCATTTTTCTCCAGAGCCATCTATCAGCAGTAATTAAACACTCCCAAGGTAACACTGGTTTCTTTACCGCCTTTTCCCACCCTTCTGTTCTAATAATCTCTGTTCTCCCCATTTCTATAGGAAGTACTGCCTTTGTTATAACAGCATGACAGTCGACAACTGTGGCTCACTATCAAAGTCTTTATCTCCCCAAGAGAGACTCCAAGAAGTCAGGCTGTTGCTAAATTTTTGTTTTCATCCTAGTATAGTACTTTACAAACAGTGGGTGCTCAATAATGAGATGACACATAAATATTTTGTTGGGGAACAAAAGAGTTTGAGAACAACAACAAAAATACAAGAGGCTTGGATTAGTTCCCACTTGAACAAGTGTTTTTATATTCACTTTGGATTAATCCCAGAAATCATCTTTTATGTTTTTTTGATGATCCGGATTGCTTTGTCATATTTTTGCTCAATTGAGATGGAACTTGGAAGAGAGATTTGTACTATTTCTAGTAGGTGAGTTTCTGTCAATGGGTCAAGATATTATATCACACAACTCTCAATTATTTTCTTATGGCCTCATACTAAATCTAAACTCCCTCTTTCTATCACTGTATTTGAAAATACTATGTTTGAAGCAGTTTAGTAATTTTTAAAGGGCTTTCTTTTATCTCTGCTCACACAAAAGAGCAGCCACAGCTTTTCTGCTTTTTCTAATGGTTTTAAAATTTAACTCAGACATTTTAATACACTGTCATGTTTTCATAGCATAATAAATATTTAATGTTAATGGAAAAGGGGCATATATTTTGAACATAAGTGTGGGATAAATCTTTAAAAAATAGAGAAAGGAGAAATTTTAAGTTTCTAAAGGTAATTTATTTCTCAAAATGCTTTCCTACTGCCAATGAATCTGCTTTTAAAAACCTTTATGATACAGAATTACTAATGAATGTGTGTTTAGCAGGGGAAGTAAGAATAGAGTAAGCCAGTGATTTTCAACCTTTTTCATCGCAAGATACACATAAACTAAATACTGAAATTTTGTGGCACCTAAAATATATTTTTTGCCAATCTGACCCTGAAAATATGCATAATTTTGATTCATTCACACTGGATGGCTATTGTTGTATTGGCTGTTGTCATTTTTTAATTTGACAATCTAAGGGAAAAGAGGTCAGAGCACCTGACAAAATAGTCAGGTGTTGCATGTTTTAAAATTTGTTTACCTTGAGAATATTATGCTAAGTGAGAAGCTAAGAACCATATGATTTCACTCATCTTATATAATAAAACCCTAATATGCAAATCAACCAAATGGTGGAACAACTGGTCATTATGAAGCTCACTAACCCCCAGGGGGCAGACACTCAATACAGAGGGCGCAGGCTGGGCTGTAGGGACCCCTACCCCAGTGCATGAGTTTTGTGCACTGAGCCTCTAGTGTGAAATATAAAACTAAAATTCGTAGACACAAACAGCCTGGGGTGGTTGCCAGAGGGAAGGGGGAGGGGGTGGGTTTAGGGGCCTAATATGTGGGTTGAGGGACCCCGCCCCCGTGCACATATTTTGTGCGCCAGGCCTCTAGTCTACATAATAAAAGCCAAAGTGACCGTTACAGCGGAATTACCAGAATGACCAGTTGCTGTGATGTGCACTGACTACCAGGGGGCAGATGCTCAATGCAGGAGCTTCCCCCTGGTGGTCAGTGTGCTCCCACAGGGAGAGCGCTGCTCTGCCAGAAGCTGGGCTCATGGCTGGCAAGTGCAGCGGTGGCGGCGGGAGCCTTTCCCACCTCCACAGCAGCTCTAAGGAGCAGCGAGCCAAGCGGTAAGGAGCAGTGAGCAGGGGGGTGGCGAGGAGTGAGGGGTCCTGGACTGCGAGAGGGTGCAGGCTGGGCTGAGGGAACCCCTACCCCAGTGCACGAGTTTTGTGCACTGAGTCTCTAGTGTGGAATATAAAACTAAAATTCGTAGACACAAACAGCCTGTAGTGGTTGCCAGAGGGAAGGGGGAGGGGGTTAATATGTGGGAGGGGGTGGAAGAATATGTGGGTGATGGGCACACAGTGCAATATGTAGGTCTTGTATCATAGAAATCAACATCTGAAATCTACATGATCCTATTAACCAAATGTCACTCCAATAAATTTAATAAAAAACCAAATTCTTGCTGCATACCAGTGTGCCTCTTGCAACACAGTGGTTGCAAGTCACTGGAGGAAGCATACACTTTTGAGAAATATCTTTTCAGGTATAGAGGTAGAATGATTTTCAGTTCCACTTGTGTCTGGAGCTGACCTGCTACCTTAAGAATTCGCATGTGGGGATTGACCTTGTATACATGAGTGTTGGTGACCATAGGGGATATGGGTCATCCATTGGAAGGTTACCTAAATATATGATATGTAAGGACTCTTAGATGTCAAGACAAACTTTCCCTTGGCAACAGTTCCCCCAAAGAATGGGCACACAATTCTTCTTTGAAGGATATCCTACTAATCTCATGGTTCCTACGCAACTGAAAAATGATGAGTAAGTCCAGTCATCACTGGTTTACATAACAGAGAACATCGTTAGACATCATTCAAGATAAAAGGACAAAATAAACTGGAAATTTTAAATTTTATATAGGTTTACTTGTTTGGGAAGACCCCCCCCCCAAAAAAAAAGAAAACAGTCCTCTTGAAATGGAAGTTTGAACTGGCGAACAGTAAGACATGGCGTCATAATCCAAGAGAAAAATGAGCACTGAGATCCTCCATCCTGTATTACATTTTCTTACATCAAAAAGGTAATGAGATCTGTAATACTGTCAACAATAAAAAATATATTAAAAAAAGGTAATGAGCTTTTCTTCAGTGCCTGTGCCTTAATTAAATTACCAAGGAGAAGCCACACACACACACACACACACACACACACACACGAACTTGTAAACTTTATGACTAGAAATGGGGCCACATTTTGCTTGAGGGTACTGATTCTGAAATACATTGGTATAATTAAATACATGATATTAGGGAGCTTTAATGGCCGTTCTTTATCCTTCATCCTCGCGTAGATCTGAGCATCATTATGTCAATGTCAGCTTAAACACCATGAACTAACTGGCCACCTGTTCTCTACCTCGACTCCTGGGTACCAGGAGCTGATTTCATGAACTTCACAGTGCACTTGTTTTTGGTCCTGACAAATTTATAGTGTGCCTTGGGATATAAATTTAATTGACTACCGTTTCAGGCTTTGTCATTAGAAAGGTCACTGGAGAAAAATTCATAGGGAAATTTTGAAGTATGAAAATTGTCAGTTAATCTGAGCTTTTCATTTAACTGAGGTTTTATTTTTAGGTCCAATTTCACTGCTATGCCAAAGGCCATTGTAAAACTTGATGGAGAAATAATTTCTTTTACAATGATATAACATTTAATTGTAATTCTAATTATATTCAATCTAATGGTAATATTAAAGTATATTTTGAATAGAGGCTGAGTCCTTTTGCTTTACTCCTTAGCAACAATGGAATTTGAAGCTCCTGAACTTAAATGGCATTTGGAATTATGTACTGACCATTTAGTATGCATGGAATCCTAAATTCACTGCCCCGGCTAGTATGAAAAAGATGTTTTAATATACGTACTTTAATGATTACTTACATTTCAGATTACAGGAAAGAGAAATATATAATTGGAAATGTGTTTTTTTGGACCCCCTCTTTATTTATATTCATATGTTATCTCTATTTAGCTACGGGTGGCATTTTCCTTTATAATGATTTCCTAAAATTTATACAAAATTGTTGTCTATATTTATTCTCCCTCTACCTCTTTTTCTTCTATAATTGCTTTACTTAGTAATTCTTCTTTTTATGGGTAACTAATAGAAATAAAAGTAAATATTAATTTGCTGTCGTCAGAGAAAAGTCAGCATAACAGCTTTAACTTACATCCACTCATTCATTCACATGTTCATTGTTTTTATTTTTCAACAAATACTGAATGATTTTTGCATATATATAATTTACTGGGTGCAAGGAAGAATTAAAATGAGGTATGTGGCACACACCAGCTTCTAAAGGGTACCTGAGGAATGTAGACACACTAGGCTCTGATCACAATTTGAGTAACAACAACAGGAAACAAGAGGTAAACTGGGGTGTGTGTGTGTGTGTGTGTGTGTGTGTGTGTGTGTGTGTGTGTGTGTGTTTAAATGACAAGATAGGCTACTGGAAAAGACTTTTTCATAGACTAATGGAAAAGTTTCACAAAAGAAGATTGGAGCTGATTTTTCAAGTTTTTGATTTTTAGCTCTTTCACTCCTATGGGAGGCCATAGTAAAGGATGGTGGTTCAAAAACACTTCCTTTTCCTATTATAACAAAACCAATGAAACCCATGGTGCTTTTGTAGCAGATAATGACCACTTAAAAAATTATGAGAAATCACATTATGTTTTCTTAAATAGATTGTTCAACACTGAAACTAAAGGGGAATTGGGAGCCTAGTATCATGCTCAGATACACTTTCCTATCATTGCTTTAATCATTTTTAAAGAACTATTAATTTTGCCTCAATCACAGATGTGATAAAGCATGAATGGGTTCTGCTACCCTTACTTGGCTTTCCTTCAACTTTATATTATACTCATTTTTTAACAATTATATTAAAACCTAGTTTTAATTATAAAAATGAATCATGTTATATTTCTCATAGCCAACGAAATGCACACGTTATTCTGGCATGCTTTCTTTTTTTCTTCACTGATCTTAAAAAATTAAACATAATACTTTGCTTTAAAAATGTAGCAAAGTTGATATTGATGTTTTGTGTTTTTGCTAGAAATGAACCCTTATTAGATATAAGGTTTGCAAATATTTTCTCCTATTCTGTAGGTTACCTTTCTGCTCCATTGTTCCCTTTGCTGTGTAGAAGCTTTTTAGTTTGATGCAGTCTGGCTTGTCTAATTTCAGTTCTTAGGTTTAACTCTTTAATGCATTTTGAGTTGATTTTTGTCAAATTTTATTTTTTTGAATGTGGATACCCAATTTCCCCAAAATAATTTTTTGAAGTGAATGTCCTATTCCAATGGTGTTTTCCCAGCACCCTTTCACAGAGAGTTGATTGTAGGTATGCGGTTTTATTGCTGGGCTCTCTTATTTTATTCCATGGATCTATAAGTCTGTCTTTTGCCAGCAACATACTGTTTTGGTACTGTAGCTTTGTAATACGTTTTGAAACCAGAAGTGTGAGCCCTTCAGTTTTGTTTTTATTTTTCAAGAATTTTGGGGGAACTTGAGGTCCTTTGAGGTTCCATATGATTTTAAACCTTTGTTTTCCTCTTTTGTAAAAAATTCCATTGGGATTTTAAAAGGAGTTGCATTATATCTGCAGATGGCTTTGGCCATATGAACATTTTAACAATAGTAAGTCTTCCAATCCACGAACATGAGATGTATTTTCCCTTATCTGTGACTTCTTTAATTCCTTTCAGCAATATTTTCTAGTTTCCAGTATTTATATGTTCCTCTCTTTCTTGGTTAACTTTCTTCTTAGGTATTTTATTCTTTTTGATGCTGTTTTAAATGGGATTGTTTTCTTAAGTTCTTTTTCAGATTGGTCATTGCTAATGTATAGAAACACAATTGATTTTTGTATGTCTACATAATTTTTGACATTTAAAAGGTTTTGAGGCATAGAATCAAGAGAAGAAAATCAGAAATTTGCAAAGATCAAGTAGAGGAGGTGGGGGGAGAGTAGAGGGGGCGTGGAGATGAGCTATGGCAGAAAATTAGTGGAGATACGGAATCTAACAGGATAATAACAACTGCAGTGCCATGGATAACAGATTCAGGCCTTCCACATAGAGTTCATCCATCTCCCTGGGTATCTGCCATCTACCACTTGGCAGGTACTATGAGGACACTGGAAACAATGGTGAAAGTCTGAGGATAGGGGGTAAGCTGAGTATCTGAATATTTCAAGGACCAGAGAGAATTTTAGTGCAGCTGAAAAACAAGATTATTTCAAGAAGAAAAGGGACAACACTGCCATGTTCTGAAGAGATTTTAGTTAAATTAAGGAAGCATGGCTCTCCCTGTATTAGGGATAGAGCAGGCATTGGTGATATTGACAACAGCAGTTTCAGTGAATTTATTTTGGAGGATTTATTTGGAGAAGCTGTATTACAGGGATGTGGCAGGTAAATGGAAGGAGAGGAAATAAGTGGAGAACTGAGCCCAAATCAGATTAAGATCTTTAGTGCCTGTAAACATAAAGACAACAGAGTCCACTCTCATAAAGGTTATTCTAAATATAATTGCATTTTTCAAAATAAACACGAAATTTACATGAATTCTTGAGTTGGAACAGCTCTCTTGTACATTGTCTAATTTTAGAGTTCTGCATGAATACACTATAATGGACTCTTTGGTATTTTTGTGCTCTTGCTTTGCTGATGCCACACTGCTCGCTGCTCAGCATGTGTGTGGTAGCGCAGCACTGATGGGGGATTCATTTCAGGGAATTGGACTTTAGAGGAGAAGAATTAAATGGATGAAAGTGAGTTGGGAAATCAGGTTTTGGGGGAAGCAAGGTGTTATTTCCTTTTCATTTGGGGAATGCTTAAGAATATTGAATGCTTAAATGTTGAAATAATGCAGTCTATTTGGATATACTGTACACAGAAGAACGCACAGTTGGTTGGAGCAAAGTTTGCTGAAAGCTGGAAAAGATGAAAGTGGGAGAAGAAATAGAGGGATTAGCATTAGTTGTCAAAGCAGCACACTCCCCATAGGAAGTTCAGTGGGAACCATGAGGTGTCCACCTAAAGTATAGTGTAGTCAAGGTAAGCCAGCATAATGCAACAAGATAGAGCATCCAGTGGTTTAACATGCTCCTACTTAGTTTACATAGGTGTAGTTTGTGTAAGCTGTGAAACATATGCATGTGTATTTTCTTATTTTTATTGAAGAGCATTGTTTTGAGGAATTAGAGAAATCAATTCTTTAATTACTAATCAGTTGAACTAGAGAAATCAATTAAACTAGACCTTCTGTAGTGTTGACTTAGAACATTTAAAATAATAGGTGGCAATTTTTAACACTCTCATGTACCAGACACTCTGCCAAATACTTTATGAGGATCATCTTATTTAATTTTGATAGTCACCTATAGGTTAGGTGACTATCAGTATTGCCGAAGGGTCATGTAGCCAGAATATAAACGAAGATTTGATTGGAAAGTCCCCTGCTCTTATCCATAGTGACATACTGTTTTCTATTATTTGTCATGTTTAAAGGGGGAACAGGCAGAAATCGTTTCTGTAACCAGTTTTGTTATCATTGTGTATCACAGCCTGAAGTGCAGCTACATTGGACCACAAAGATAAAGGACCAGTTGGGACTCAAGAAAAGATTTGATTACACATGATCAAAACTCAGTAACTAAGCTATAGCATTAGTTGAAGGGATGCTTTATAAGCAACTGATACAGATCAGTTTAAAATATGAATTTTTCATGGTAAGTGACACACATAGATAATACAGTGCTACCTACTTCGAAAATATCTTTAAAACTCCTGAAGAGGATTGTTTGAAAGGGGCTATGCAGAAACTCAGACATACAGATGGTGTCATGTACCCACAACTCTGTGAGCCCTGAGGCCATCTCTACAGGAGTGGTTCTCTATTTTCTCTCCTGCCTCCTTCTGGCCCATTCCCCAGGTGCTCCTGGCTCTCTTCCTTCTCCACTCAAAGGCCTTGTATTTTGCAGTTGTATTCTGTTGTCTCCTCCACTCTGTCTACTGTAGGCTCTAAAATCTACACTCCCCTTGCATGGATATGCCTGCATCTCCGAAGTGATTTCAATTTAACCTCCAGGTTGGAAGCCTACTATGTATAATTTTATTTAGCACATAGCATTACTGAGAAGGACAAGCCTGCCTTTTTCATTTTCATTTTCCAGTTAAGAAAACTGAAACTAGGAATGATTTTTTCCCAAGGTCCAACCCAGAATAGTTATTGTTGATGGGCCCTAAATTCTTGGTTTCTAATGCAAAGTGTCATAGCCTTCTATGGGATAATATTAACTGGATCTAAAATTTTCCAAAGATGGATTGGTAGCACAATATAAATTGCTTTGTGGATATCACTCATTCAGATCATAATTCTTCGTTTTGATAGCTAAACATATTGAGCAGTGGAAAATGATGAAAACAATGTGTGAGTATACATAAAGGCACAGATGGTTGCTGAAAATTATAAAATCAAAGTGCCAGGGGTTATGAAGAATCATATCCTGGGTGTACATGTTCTTCTGGCTATTCTCAAAATGACCGGAAATGTAAGCTTAATATATGAATGTATAATACCCTTGATAATACTTTTTAACTACCATATTATTATCAGATGCTCAATGAATCTGACTTATCACCATCAAAGCTCAATAGATTACAATGTTATACATACAGAAAAATACTACTAATGCAAAACCACTATGACACAATGAAAAATCATTAATAGCAGATTTCTTTAAGAATGTAAAATAGCCCATTTGAAGCATTTTCATTTGAAGTTTTTTGTTGCTCTGTTTTCTATTTTTACTTTACGTTACAATTGAGAAGAGAAGAAACTACTATTACTACCTATTTCAGAGGCTAGAAAAGAAATTGATGACAGATTTTGTCATCTTTTTCCCACATACAACATACCAATTTTATGTGAGTAATAGTTTGTTGTTACAAGTTTTTCTAATAAACTATTTCAAAATTATCACACAATGCAAAAAATATTAATTCAGAAGAAACGAATGCACTAATATGATAAAATCTATAAACTTTCTAGTTCATCTTTATCTATTTCTTCAGAAAAATTAAGTGCTTTTTTCATATTAGTTGTACTCTTAGACACATAAGTGCAAAGATTCATAGAAAAATATCCCTTTCTTTTGAAGCTGAACTAATTCCATCTGATGCAGCTATATAGATAACAACTTCATTTTAAATATTCAACCTTCAATAAGTATTTATTAAAACAAGTTTAAGGTAAGAGATTTCCTATTAATGCATTTTTAAAAATGGAAAGGCAAATGTTCCAGCTCAGTTATTAATATGTACACCCTAAGGAAGTTAGTTAAATCCATGAGATTCAATTTTCTCCACAAGAATAGCATAATAGTTTTTTTTCACAAGGCCAAGCATTTTAATAATCTTTTTGACCTTGTATTAGGCAGAGAGTCCTCAGATACTGTACCAAAAGCACAATCCATGGAGGAATAAATGACTAAATCAGACTTCAAAATTAAAAAAATGTTGTGCTTCAAAAGGAAAAAGACAAACAGCACCCTGGGGTAAAATATTTGTAAATTATATATCTGGTAAATGATTGGTATCAAGAATGTCTAAAGTACTCTTATAACTCAACAATCCAAAAATCAAACAACTCAATTTAAAATTTTGGGGAATAGCTCGTTAATGGATACAAGTTTTCTTTTTGGGATGATGAAATGTTTTGAATTTGGATTACTGTGATGATTGCACAATCTCTATAAATACACTCAAAACCATTGGGTTGTACACTTTTAATGGATGAACTTTAGCTTATGTAAATAACATTTCAATAAACTTAAAAATTGGCAAAATATATAAATAGACATTTCACCAAAGAACATACATGAATGGCTTATAAACACATGAAAAGATGTTCAGTATCATTAGCCATTAGGGAATTGAAAATTAAAAACACAATGGAATAATACTTCACACTCAACTAGAATCGCTCTAAAGATGGAGATCAGCCCTGACCAGTTTGGCTCAATGGATAGAGCGTCGGCCTGCGGAATCAAGGGTCCCAGGTTCGATTCCGGTCAGGGGCATGTACCTTGGTTGCGGGACACATGCCCATTAGGGGGTGTGCAGGAGGCAGCTGATTGATGTTTCTTACTCATCGATGTTTCTTACTCTCTATCCCTCTCCCTTCCTCTCTGTAAGAAAACAATGGAATATATTTTTTTTAAAAAGATGGAGATCAGGCTGATAGCTCTTGAGGGAATGGGGGATCCCCGGCAGGGGACGTGGAGGGATTTAGCAACAAAGGGGAAAAAAAGAGAATGAACTTACAGACATGGACAACAGGTTGTTGCTTGTGGGGGCAAGGGGAGTGGGTGGATGTGCAAGAGGGTATAGGGGTGATGGGAAAAATAAAATAAAAATTAAAAAATGATAGTAATACAAGTATTGGCAAGCATGTGGAGGAAAATGGAAACTTCAAACATTACCAGTGGAAATGTAAAATTATATAGCTACTTTGGAAAATAGTTTGGCAGTCTTTTTTAGAAAGTTAAATATAAATATATCATACATCCCAGAAATTCCATCTAGGTATTTACCCAACAGAAATGAAAATATATGTTCACTAAAGAATTGTGCATGAATGTTCATAGCAGCATTATTCATAATAGACAAAAAAGTGGGAACACACAAAATTTTCATGGGCTGATGAATGGATAAGCAGAATGAGGTATATCCATATAACGGGATATTACTTATAAAAACTACCCACTGATAAATATTAAAACATGAACAAACCTCAAACATTGTAATAACTTATTTAAAGAGGATTATTATGTGATTCCACTTATATGGAATGTCTAGAAGAGACAAATCTGTATAGACACAGAGATTAATGGCTGCCTGGGGTGGGGTGGAGACAGGGATTGAATGCTTATGTGCATGAGGACTCTTTCTGTGGTGATGGAAATGTTTTAAACCTGGACTGTGCCTATGGTTGCACAGCTCTGTAAATTAAAAAGAAATAATTGAATTGTACACTCAAGATGGGTGACGTTTAATGGCACATAAATGATGCTTCAGTAAAGATGTATAAAAAAACTAAACAATGAAAAGTAAAAATAAGCTGGAAGACTTACTTAGAGCATTAATAACTAATAGGAACATTGTTGATTTTATCTCTCCATATATCCAATCA
>NW_006285234.1:464223-464866 GCF_000327345.1 Myotis davidii | reverse complement strand
ATACATACATGGGTGTATATATACTAGTTTGATTGAGTTATATATGTGACTAATGGTCTGATATTAAAATGCTATTACTCTTACATTTCTATAGGAGTACTGCTAGTTAAATAATGGAAAAGTTTTTAAGGAATAATTATAAACTAGAGTAGGTTTTTTTAAAGATAATGAAACCATGAGGTCTTAAAATCCTATACAATAAAAGACTAATGTGCAAACTGACTGAACGGCAGAATCACCGGTCGCTATGATGTGCACTGACCACCAGGGGGCAGACACTCAACTCAGGAGCTGCCCTCTGGTGGTTAGTGCACTCCCATAGGGTGAATGCTGCTCAGTCAGAAGCCTGGATCATAGCTGGCAAGCGTAGCTGCAGTGGTGGGAGCCTCCCCCCGCCTCCACAGCAGCGCTAAGGATGTCAGGTCCGACTGATGGCTTAGGCCTGCTCTCCACAGAGAGCAGGCCTAAGCCATCAGTCGGACATCCCCTGAGGGCTCCCAGACTGTCAGATGGTGCAGGCCTGGCTGAGAGACCCCCCCCCCCCCGAGTGCATGAATTTTGTATAGTTTAGACCACTTACCATCTCTGCCATATGACTTAATGAAGGATTACTGTTAGAATGATCAATTAAACAAATCCAGAT
>NW_006285234.1:423904-464101 GCF_000327345.1 Myotis davidii | reverse complement strand
GTTGGACCCCCCCCCCTTTCCCCCTGAGTGCACAAATTTTTATGCACCAGGCCACTAGTATATAATAAAAGGCTAATATGCAAGTAGACTGAACAGCAGTACCAGTTGCTATGATGTGAACTGACCACCAGGGGGCAGACGCTCAATGCAGGAGCTGTCCCCTGGTGGTCAGTGCACTCCCACACTGGGAGAGCCACTCAGCCAGAAGCCCTGAGCCAGGCTCATGGCTGGTGAGCACAGTGGTGGTGGCAGGAGCCTCTCCCACCTCCATGGCAGGGCTAAGGATGTCCGACTGCCAGATGTCCCCACGGGGAGCAGGCCTAAGCCATCAGTTGGACATCCCCCGAGGGCTCCTGGACTGTGAGAGGGTGCAGGCCAGGCTGAGGGAGAGACACCCCCCCCCCCGAGTGCATGAATTTTGTATAGTTTAGACCACTTACCATCTCTGCCATATGACTTAATGAAGGATTACTGTTAGAATGATCAATTAAACAATCTTCTGAGTTCCCTTTAGAGTTACAAGTAATTACTTTGATTAAGAAAAGATGTCTGTTTATTGAAATGGTGAGAATTGCTCATTTTTCTTTTATTGTTCATTGCTAATGGTAAGAGGGATAGAAAATTTGAAAGCTACAGCAGTTTCAAACTAAGATTATTTTTTCTTGAAGTATATTTTATTTATGAAATTAATTCCTATGAGAAGTTAAGAACAATAGCTAAGAGTTAATCTATATGACAAAAATATGATGTTAGTGATTTTTTGAGACCTAAGAGGCGGTTTAGCTCATTGGAAAGCTTTAAAAGTCATTCCCAAGGTGGGGAGAAAGGATCTGATGATGAAGCTCTGGTGATGGTGCGCGATATTTTGTGGAAGAGTTTAACATCTCTCACAAATTATGTCTTTCCTTTGCAACCATCCCTCTACTTCTGCCTACCTAATTTTTCAAGAAGTGGAAGTAATGTATAGGAACATTTCATTATTCCCCTTGTAAGAGGATTCGCAGTGTTTCCCTGAATAACAGAATGGCAATCCAGGATACTGGTCCATTGAAACACTTCCGGGGTTGAGTATTCAAGAGGGTGCAATCTATGCCTCCACATATTCAATGCTTCCTGGATATCACTTTCTTGTGCTGATGAATTTGCATATCAAGTGCATGTGGATTGGTGACTTCCTACAAAAAAATACATATTCTAAAAAAAGTGGTATATAAATGTACCTTAACTCTAGAGTGAAAGGGTATTCCATCAAAATGGGTAGACATATTTGTTATGATATTTGCTAGAATTCTTTGAGAATAAAAGAACATTTCTTGAGCTGAAACTATTTGATATGCGATTTTCTGGCAATGTATAGACATGCTGTATACTATGAGTAGGAATGGCAGATTCAGCTAAATTGTTAGGATAACATAACAGGGCCCATCAGTCACTATGTTTTAATTGCTAAAGGTAACAGCCATCTAAGGCAGGAATAAATTATGCCCAATTGTTAAGGACAATTATGTGCCTTATCAGCTGGTCAGCAACAAGAGACTGGAATATATGGACCATTAATCTGTGTGTGAGCAGCTGTTCTAATGTCCCTTTGAGAGAGAAGGTGAGAGACCTCTTGGCTTCCCTTGTCAATCATCAGCAAATTAAAAACAACTTAATTAGTATCTTCTGTATCACAGGTCATTTTTAAAAGAAGATTAGCCCAGGTAATACATGTACGTTACTTTAAAAGCCAATCAGGGTTTCAGAGCCTTTACCCTCCATACTTCCTCATATTCTATAACTGAAGCATTTCAGGAAGAAAGAGGCCCCAAAACAGGAGATCCTATAAATCATGATGAACTTTAATTCCTTTTTTTTCTTTACATTTAAAAAATTATTGGGGTTAATAAATTTAAAAAATTAACTTTGGTTAATACAATTATATAGGTTTCAGGTATATAATCTTATAATACATCATTTGTATATTGTATTGTGTGTTCAACACCCCAGGTCAAGTCTTCCTCCATCGTTTATCCTCCCTTTACCCTTCCTTCTTCTCCCACCCTCCTTTCACTCCAGTTATCAACATACTGTTGTCTATGTCTACTAGTTTGTGGTTTTTGGTTTTTTTTGCTTAATCCCTTCACTTTTTTTTCACTCAGCCCTCAACAGCCTTCCTTCTGAGAGCTATCAGTTGGCATGCTAAGTGAAATAAGCCAGTCAGAGAAAGACAAGTACCATATGATTTCACTTATAGGTGTGAAATAAACTAACAAACAAAATAGAAACAGACTCATAGATACAGTGAACTTTAATTCTAGATTCTCCTGTATTTGCTTGGTTACTTTTGTATTCTATCCTGATGCTCGGAGGATACAAAACTGATCAAATATATAATTAAACAAATACCCATTTTAAAAACAAGGAACAATGAAAAATGTAGATAGAAAAAAGTTCAAAACTAGGGAGTTAATTGCTAAATTCATTCTCCGAAGTTCTGTGTATTTTCTGTGTCCAAGTTTCAAAATTACATTTTAGAAAGTTTATCACAAACTTACTTGATTGTATATGGTAGCAAAGGCAAGGATGGAAATGATTCACACTATCTTTTTTGACAAAAACAACCGGGTGATAAAAACTCAATTCTGAATACTGCCACTGGAAAGACATTCATCACGAAGAGAACATTGCATTATATAGTTACTCATACCGTCAACAGCATCCTTATCCATGAGTACCATCATGATTTTTCTTTTTCTTTTTTTATAACATTAGTCATGGGATGGCACAATATCAAAAAGTTAGATAAAATAATTGTTTCTGGGGAACACTTGGAAAGCAGACCGTGTTCCTAACGAGCTCTAGGAGCAGGGCTTGAAAGAGAACCTCAGTAACGCATATTGGCTAAGTCTTACAGGGAGAACATGCGCTCAGGAACGGATTGGCTGTTGTACAAGCAGGAAAAGATCATGCATCACCTGGATAGGAGCTGAATCCAGGGACTGGATGGCTTTACGGTCTCGTTTGGAGAGAACATGAGTGTTTGCCAGGCTTGTGAGGAAGAGTCTAGTGGGTATTTGGATATGACAAATGCAGACTGTGGCAGAAACAGGCAAGATATTTTCCCATCATATTTCCTGTTTCTAGACATGTGGGAAGAGCAATTAGTCCCAGTCTCTTTTGGGGGTAGACTGGGGTCATGGGGACTAGTTTTGCACAGTGGGTGCGTTTTCTAGGTCTTGGCCCTGAGCTCTGTTGTGTGATCCCATGCAAACTCTTCCTTTCTCCTGTCTCTGTTGGCCGTGTCCTTTAAGGTGTGCACAACATGGAAGAAGACTGGATTTCTGAGAAACCATACGGGAGGGGAGGGGGGGGATAGCCAGCCTCTGCACATCAAACTGTGATGTGAACTGCAAGGTGTTACCCTGACTAATCCAGTTAATTGAACAATAGTTGTTTTATTAATGAAGAAACAAATGAAGGGCAGAATTTATCATCTTTTTTTTTTAAATTTATATATTTTATTGATTTTTTACAGAGAGGAAGGGAGAGAGATAGAGAGTCAGAAACATTGATGAGAGAGAAACATCGACCAGCTGCCTCCTGCACATCTACTGGGGATGTGCCCGCAGCCCAGGTACATGCCCTTGACCGGAATCGAACCTGGGACCTTTCAGTCCGCAGGCCGACGCTCTATCCACTGAGCCAAACCGGTTTTGGCCATCTTTTTATTTTTATCATAATTTAGTCTACTATTTATCACATTTAAGTGTAATCTAATTTCAGACTTATGTTAAATTTTCTTTTCCTCTGTCATCATCAGAATATTCTTTGCTCTCAATATTTAGAAAGTACAGATTGTATTAAGTGACCTTTGCAAGTTACAGAGTACATGAAATTATCTTTGTTTTTGTTTTTTTAAGTAGGGAGTGATTTGGTAGCTTTTCCCATTTATTGCTTGCTAATTCTCTTAAAGTGTATATTTTTGATGGAGTCAGTTGGGCTTCATTAAATTATTAAATATTATCTGTGTAATTATATTTTCCTCAGCAATCATCCATTTCATCAAAATTTTCAAGTTTAATTGCATAGGAGTTAAGTAATGAATTGTCACATGGTATGTGAGTAAACATCTTGACCTGAATGGGCCTGACTCCACCATTTAATATCGGTATGAAATTGATAGGTCACTTGAAATGAATGAAAAATTCTCTATTTTTCTTTTATAAAAAGGCAATACTAATATCTATTATATGTTTGTTATAAGAATTAAATTTATGTACAAATCTTTAGAACCCAGTAGGAGGTCAATGTATATTAAATTATATTCCTATCCTACTAATTAAGAGATATTAAAGAATAAGGTTACTTCAGTATCTACTTACATGATTATTTGTGTTCATTTGCTCTTTCTACTTTTAAAATTTTTAATTAATTAAAAATGGAGTCATTTCCCTAGTCCCATATCCCCATACCCATTCTCTGGTCAGCTGGGATGTACCCTCACTGCCTGTGGCAAATGGTGGGTGGGCATAGGAGGGATGCAGGGCGTTTGGCTCATCAGTCAGTTCCTGTTGTGGATTCCTTATTGATTACCACTGATCTTTGAATCCCTGAATGGGGAAGGATATTCTTTGTGTACAGCAGAACAAGGAAGACATGGGGGAAGTTGATAAAGATGAACTAAATTGAAGTTTTGGGACCTTAGTAACATAAGTTCTTAAGGTATATTGTAGAGAATGGGCAGTTAGAAGGAACAGAGTATAATATTAATGTCTAGGACATATGGGTTTGAATTATTTGTATTAAAAGTGTAACATATTTAAGCACCAACAGTCATTGTAGAACCTAAAAATGAAAATCACTCACTTGTCTTAGTTGGTAAGGATACACAAAACAGAGAAAGTATTTTAGGAAATGGGATTCTTATAAAAGTTGGGAAGATGAACTCTGTGTATGGGTAAAACAATATTAAACATTTATCGAACATTCCCAGACCTACCGTTTATTAACTTAAGGAATCAGCTTAAGGAAGTCCTCTTTCGACTTTGAGTTGCAGTCTCATCATTAGTAAAACAGTAGCAATAATAATTTGAATGGGGTTTTGAGTCAGTATATGAAAAGTACTGTATTTGGCACCTAGAAGAGAATAGCAGCCTAATGGATAGCAATACTCCTTCCCTTTGTTATTTATCTTTTATAGAGAGACTCAAGGTGAGGGTAATAAAGAAAACTTAGCTGTGCTATATATTGTAGCAATGTGTAAGAAAATAATATAAATAATAAACTCTTAATGGAATTTTGATTCAAACTGAAATAAGGATCACAGCATAAACAATGAAAGGGAAAAATTATAAAAACCAATCACAAAATGATTACAGGAAGGATTTTAGTTTATGTTTTTTAGATTCAGAATGTATGATTATGCATAAGATCCTGAATGTCTGAAAGTAAAAAACAAAACAAAATATATCCGTTAAAGTATCTTTTCCATAAAGAAAGAAAATATACTAAGAATACATTGAATCTTTTTCTTTAGGGAACATTCTGAACTGAAAAATTATCTTATTTGGAAACATTGTATGTACATGGAATTTTTCAAAATGACAGCTGTTTTAATATGTAATTTCTAAAAGTACATTACAGAAAACATGTATACTGATAAAATAAAAGTGAAATACTAAAATGAAAGGAAAATAGGGAATTTGATATCAAATCTATTTTATGATGTCTTGAAAAAGAGTATATTCACTTGTTTTTATACCTTTTCTTTTAGTGAAGTTCTTAAAGCTTTCCCATTCATGAATGGAGAATCTTAGAATTAATTTTGCTTGACCACAACTTGCACCAGAAAAACAACGTAGTTGAGTTCTTTTATTTCAGATCAATGATCCTCTAGTGGAAATATTTCATCCAACAATTAATTCAGTGTCTCTCTATAGGATTAAAACAAAATTTATGACACATAGGGCAATATCCTATTTTGTATACTGAACCTAAAGCAGGGTTTTCAGGAAAAATTATAACAAATATTTATATTATTAAGTAATCTGAAATCAGTAATCTCAGTTTCCACTTAAAGAATCTAGAAAAAGTTCAAATTAGCCACATTTCAAACATTCAGTAGCCACATGTGGCCACCATATTGGATGCACTCATAGATCTACAGCATTCTTGGTTATTAAGTTTGTCACAAGCAAGGATGAAATACATATTTTTGTGAACATTAAAAATGAGATGAAATCAATTAACTTATGATTTGAGGTATTTATCTTTGAGTCTACCTCAAAGATTCATCAGATTTTGTAAACTGTAGCTTTTGAAATGAGAGTTGCAGATTCATCTGTCAGTTGGCAAAGGGATGTGGTGGGTCTCAGGGGCTGCTCCATCTGGATTGACCAGTAGGTAAAAGAATCAACGAAAAGGAAACTGACAAAGATGAACAAGATGGAAACCCTGAGAACCACATTGGAGAAAATTAATGCTGCAGGTTGCAGCAATAACAATTGCAGAGAGACACAAATATTAAACACAGAAGGAATTTAGCAATTGAAATGAAAAATAACTTCTGGACAAGGAGAGTAGGTAGGCACTGTTTAAAAATTGAGACTATTATCTAGAATGGCTCAGTATTGGTGCGCAAATAATATAAATCTTTTTTCACATAAATATGAATATTTTCCTCATTCTTTCTTGTTTTTATTAATATTTTATTTCCAGGAAAAATAACTTTAATTAGAGTTAAACAGAAAGTAGAATTAAGTAGGGTCCTTTAAAAATGCTGATCACCTAAACTGAGATTAGAATTTTGAGTCTTATTCCTAAACTTTTAACAGGTCTATTTATCTGTTTAGAATGTTGTCTAAATTATCTATTGTTTGTTTCTTAATTGAAATCAGGTCATAGTGAGTTTTGTTACAGTGTATCTGTTCCCAGGCAGTGATCAAGTTACTTAAATCATGAGAATTGATCTGGGATTAGTTCTGGCCCTCCTATTAGTTAATTAGGGGTATAGTTGCCACAACTAGATGAAATAAGTAGGAATCACTAATTGAATGATTATTTTGAATATTAAAGACTCAGTACATAATCTTGGATGAGCTTTTAAGTATAAAAGTTTGCTTTTACTTGAGTTTCAGAAACAGGAATTTGGACACTCGGAATTAAAATAAGTTTTCTTAAAATCAACCCTCATTCTTGTAATTAAAAATCACCTGCCTCAATAATGTTCAAGGCTGATACTTGAAATAAATTGTAGACTTACAATGATCTACCTCTCCCATTTTAACATTTCTGAAAATAAAAGACAGGTGCATGTTTCTTGGTAGTGTCATCTGAAAGTAGAGATAACACTGCCTTACAAATTTGAATGAAAGTTCAGTTTAATAGGGTAAAGAAAGAATTTCACCATTCCATTTGCAATTATAACTCCAAAAAAGGATAATAGAGGTACCACCATTTATTTGATCATTTATCCATTAAAATACATGTAGTTTGTTTTCAGTCTTTGGCTATCCCAAATAAAGCTGCTATGAACATTTGTCTAAGAGTTTCATGTGTTCTTCCTCTTTTTTAGAAGCACACATGTCAATTCCATAGACTTTGGCAATGTGGAGCTTAAGTACTTTGTTTAGAATTATAAATTAAACAAGGTAGGCAAACTTAATGATTTCTTTGGAGATGTTCAACAAAAACATGTTTTGGGATCATCATTTAAAAGTAGTTTTTAGATTTGTCCATAAAATAAATTTGAGCATATTTGAGATCAGAATTTCCTTGAAAGAGAAGAGAGGCAATTCTAGGGAGAACCCCTTGCAGACGAAGAAAATTAGAGAGGGTACGGGGTCCTCCTTGGATCAAGGTAAAATGAAACTCCAGGGAACTCTCAGAAAGCAGGATGGGCTCTCTCTTTGCACAGTCTGGACCCGGGAAGGGGAGGGCAGCGGGGGTGGGGGGCATGCCTTTGACACCCTCACTAAGTTTTATCCCTGCCTTTTCCTGGAGGAAAAGAGAATGAGAAGTTGGTGTAGGGTTGATTGTTAAATTAATTGATTTCTCCTCACTTTCTCTGTGCAAGGAAACAGCCAAGCGTTAGAAATGATTGTCCCTACCTCCCAATGATCTCATAAAGACAAGTACCATTTTGGATTCTTTCAGTTACTTAACAGCCGTTTTGAATAGGGAGCTCATGAAGAGCATGTTTCTGTTTGTTCAGCGAAGAGGCTAGACCTTGCTGAGGCAAAAGCTTTCATTCGATTTAGCAGGGACTTCCACAGAGATGTGTTCAGAACTTGGGGGAAAGGGAGTGCGACATTTTCAGAGCACTCTTTGTATTGCTAATAAGATAGGGGACTCTGCAAACCACTTCAATAAGATAAAAGCGTCTTGCTTTCAAAAACAAACCAAAACAGAGACGTGGCATATTTTTAAAAGGAAGCAAAGTTAAAAACCACAAATTCCATACAATACCCACTTGTTTTCTAATGTAGTTCTCTTTTTTACAAGCAAGTCAAAGGTTTGAGTACTTCACTGAACCATGAAGCTGAACTCAAGATAGCAAATCGGGTAGACAGCATAAGATTCTGTCATCTTTTCCTCATTCAGTTTTGAAGAGGAAGCAATTCCTGGTCCGCACCGCCCCCCCCCCCCCCCCGCCCCTCTCCTTGCCCCATCTCTGCATTCTTCTCTGTCCCCCATCTGTGTGTTCAGGGTGGAGGCTGTAGTCGCCCTTCAGAAGTGGGGGCTGTTGTTGGGTTTTTGTATTAAGGTCATTTAAGTCACAAAAAGCAGCGATTTCTCTCTTTCTGCAAATTAAACACGCTCCCCGTTGTGTTGTAATGGATTTTAGTCCTTTGTAATTAAAGATCCAACTGTTCACCTCCTGAAACCAAGAGCTTTTTACCACATTGTTGCTTCATTTATCTCTGGGGAAAGACACTGATCCACCCATTTGCTCCTGGAGTGACGCAGCGTTCTCAGTGCTCCTGGCAGGAACAACAGTAATAAAAGTGAACAGTAGACATTTTGGGAGAGAACCGTTGCCTTAACTCTCTAATGAGTTTTGTCTTTCAAGAGCTTTTCGGTAAAATAGATTTACAACAGAGGAAACGTCAATCTGGGATGACTGGCTCTTCAGAGTCTTATCACTGCTCAGAGTGATTAAAATAGTTCCTCTCAACTCCTTCAGCTGGGCTAAGTTTCCCTTCCCTAGTATTTCGTCTTTCAAAACAGAATTTCATTTCTTGTTTGTTTTTTCCCTTTCGCTTCTTGCTCATTCTGTTTCTGTGTGACCTGTAACAAATTGCTCTTTTACTGTGTCGTCTGGGTTCCCCAGAAAGCAGAGCCTGGGGAGGGGGCAGAAGGCACTGTGCTATTATCAAAGGAGGCATCCGTGAATCTTAAGGGAGCAAAGCAAAGAAGGAGGGAGACTCAAGGTGAGGATGTGTTTTCATGGTGAAGCTACTAGTTTTGTAGAGTGTGACTGGTTGCTGGATCCATGGTAATAAGCCCCCAAGAAGCTGAATAAATTATCTTGCAGACAACTTTAGGGTTGCGGAGGAAGACTTCATTGATCAGATCCATCTCTGATTGTTCAAAGGTTCACCTTGTGGGGTCTTACATTTCTGGTGATGTATGTATGCTCAAGTGGGTCCCGTTGGTTCTCCTGGATAAGTTAACAAGGAAGGCCCGTGTAGAAGTAGATGCTGTTAGGGGATGTCTGCAAAAAGCCAGCCAGAGCTCATGCAGAGCTGGTTGTCACAGCAGCAGCTGAAACAGAAGACTGATGAAGGCTAGAGGATCTGAGGCACTGCCTAGTATGTGTTCAACACACATGGCAGTTGCTTCCTATAAACTGCTTTCATGCAGAAGCAGAGGCAAAACTGGTCCCTGCAATTGAGGAGGATATAAAATAGTCTTAGAAAAATGGTCTTGGAATTATGTTCTTATGTTTTAAGAGGTCACTAATTTAAACTCCGAAACTAGAAGACAGGGATCATACACGATTCATTCTGTATTCTCAATATGAAGCATCAAGTTTGCCCCCAGACAGTCTCAATACAATTTTTAGTAATAATGAGTATGTATGTATCATTTGCATTTTAGGAACACTGTGATTTACAAATTTAGTCATTAAAAGAATAACTTCAGTATACTTTTATGATACTAGTTGATATGGCATGACCAATCAAAATTGGAAGTTCAGTCTCTGACATGCTGGGGCCATTTAAGAGGTCTGCTCTTAATATTCATCATTTTAATTCAGGGATCTCTGGAGACCATCATGGATCCATTTTCATCTGACCAGCCTGATATGCTCAAGCCTAAAGTCCTAGATGTGGAAACTTACCTTTCTAATAAAAGCCTAGGTGGTCCTCATGCCATCACGCCATGATGCCCTCACGCTGTCACAAGATGGCTGGGTGCACAGCAGAGGCGGGGTTCCCGAGGCCCCATGCACGCTGCGGAGGCGGGACCCCCGGCTTTGGCCTACCTCTTTGGGGCAATCCATCGAGGAGCCCTGGATGGGTGGGTGGGGTACCTCTTTGGGGTGACCGATCATGAGGCTCCCACACTGTGAGAGGGCACAGACCAGACTGGGGACCCCCCTCACCCCCCAAGTGCACGACTTTCATGCACCAGGCCTCTAGTTATCTTATATCAGAGCTTGAAGGCATTTCCAATAGAACAAATAATACCCATGCTTGTTTTTGTTGATGTTGCCTTAGGAAATTTTAGCTAAAATGGGTCACTAAGAACACTAAGCTAATACAGGCAAACAGAGGTTAAGTATGTAATCAATGATATAAGCATATAAAAACCATATTTTGTTGGGCCATGTTCACTTGGCTGTCTTTTATTTTGGCTTTTGCTGCTGAATTTTTTAAGGGTAGGTGAATTAGGTGTAGTCTGTGTCTTAGGACATATTTAGCTGTTATATTTTTTAAACTAATCAGATCTCTATTGCTATAGAAACATTAATTTTGTATTTTATTTTAAGGTATAACCAAACAATCTGCATCTTCTTCCAGTAAAATTCAAGCAACTGACTTTCCCCTGAAATCTAATAGTAACAGCCTCTAAGTAGGTCTTTGTATTCTTTTAAAATTTTCTTTTGCAAAACACATCTCACATTCATTTAAAGAGATATAAAGATTTTGTAGTCATACTCTTTAAATAACATTTAAGATGGATGGCTTTTTGTTTTGTTCAGTATCAGAAATGAAAAAAAAAATCCAAACTTATACTCCCAACTTTTCATCTAAAGACTCAAGATTCCAAAAAATTCACCCATCCAATTAATAAGAGAATTACTTTCTTTTTGGTATTGTTGATGTTAATTTGCTGTTTTAGAAATAAAGTAGTAGAAATGAACATGCATTTTGATAGAGCATTAGCACCCAGGATGAGAAGTGTAAGTATTATTGGCCCATTTCCTCATTTGTCCCAGTATCCATGCATCCTTAATCAAGAGACTTTGCAGTTTCTCCTGCATATTGTACCTATTTATTCATAGAGAGAGAGAGACTTAGATATCATTTTTTCACACTCCTTGACTCTAGATTCTGCCATGTAACTCACAGAATCAGCTGGAAGTGACTGTGCCTGTCCAAACTGGGAAGGCACATGCAATAGGCTGTGTATATTTCTGCTTGCTTTGCTGGGCCTCTGACACTGCCATGAAAAGAATTTGCCCAGACTAAGGCACTGGTCCCAGGAAGATGAGAGACACAAGAAGCAGAGCTGTCCTGCTCCCAGCACATTCACCCACCTGAGCCACAGACATGAACAAAACAGTCAAGATCCACAGAACCTTCCAGCCCGGCCACTAGAGAGAAGATGACCCCTAGTCAAGCCTACAGACATATGGGCTATAATAATGAATAGTTCTTATTTGAAACCACTATGTTTCAGAATAAATAGATAGAGAACAGTACCCATAGTCATCATGAATTCCCTCTAAAACATGAGAGTTATTGTCATTATGTTGAATAGCACTTCTGTAAAAATTATAGGTAATATTTCACCTGTAACTATGATACAACTACCAGTGGGAATATACTCCTCTCCTTTCTTTACTGGCGGGATCTCTCAGTTGTACATATAGAAGAGCATATTCAGGTGGTACTAAAATAAATGTAATTACATACCATTCCATGGGGAATTTGGGAGTGTTAGCCTTTATTTAACCTGTACAACCTTAGCAGAATTTTGCGAATTTATGTAGAGTATTTGTGGCGTAACATTATTCACAGAGAGGTTTCCATTAATCAGTCTAGTTACTAAACCTTATTGATGCCTGCTCTTTCTGTACCTAGCCTTTAAAGAGAATATAATGTCACTGAAGAGATCAAATGTAGATTGACTTTTATGAAAAAATATGATAAATATTAAGACTCAATGCCATTTTGGAGTCTTCTTAACTAGGAATGTTTAGATGCTGGGAAGGGTGATATAGGTGGTATTTTCCAGGAGATATTTGAAATGGTAAAAGTAGTTTTATGTACATTGAAATCATTTTTCTTTTAAAAATATAAAAGAAAACATATGCTCTAGATTTCAATTATAATACTATTGAATTTTTTCAACACTCATTTTTAAACCACTGTACATAATGTCACAAATTTTAAAAATTAAACTTATTTTTCTTTGTAAATTTACTTTGTCTTGTATTTACTTCATGAACATGTCTTTCCTTGAAGTCAACCTATTTCAGTACCTAATCAAATGTCCTGTTCATTGTAGAACCTCAAAAATCATTCAAACTCCTGCCCCCCAAATAAACCATTCGATATCACATTATTTATGAGATACCCACATTGGATTATAGTTCTGTCAGTGTTTTGAAAGAACTATTTTAGGCCTCCAAATGTGAAAAACACATGCTCCAGGAAATTGTGCCCAGATCCCACAGAGTGAAATCAATACCTCCTGCTTAATATTTACCAGTGTTTCTTGCTGATCGAGAGTGGCATTAAATAATTCCTCGGGAGAACTTCTGGTTTTCCCTGGATCTGCTGCTCAGTTACGGCACATTTAACCAGGACATAGACGCAGGAAAATGTTTCTTCCTAGCCTCTACCTAAGTAGCTTGTAGATAAAAAGCAGCTCTCTGTTTCCCAAGCCACTGTAGTAGAGCCTGATGCTGTCTCTTGTACTGCAGAAGCAGAGAAAGGATAGTGTCCAGCTTAAAATTTGGAGCTTCAGAGTCAGGCTGCCTCCAGTCAGATCTGGACTCCACCGTCCACTAGCTTTTATAATTTACTTAACCCTGTGTTCTTTAGTTTCCTCACCTTTAAAATGGAGATTAAAAAAAATGGTCTAAGCACATGGACTTGAATGAGTATGAGGGTTGAATGACTTAACACACTCGAAGTGCACAGGACAGTGTGCTGCATAGAGTTAACCTTCCACCAGGGGGCGCTGTGACTTTCCCTCCTCTCTACCCTGGTTGGGGGTTCTTGGTTTTCTTCCTTTATAGCAGTGTACTGGTTGGGAAATACACCTGTCTCCATGGATTTGGGTGTGTATTTTCTCTGTGTCCATCTCTATCAACTCTCCCTTTGTTGCATTAACACATCTTCCTTGTGTGAAGGCGCATAGGAATGTAAATAGTTCAGTTTTCTGAGTAGGGAAGGAGGCCGTAAATGGGAAAAGGAACTAGGCTGCCTTCTGTGCTCTTGCCTCGCAGATGACCTCTGAGGACTCAGGAAGAGAATGAACTACCTGCTGAGTGCTATACTTCCGCAGAGGAATCTCAGGAGCAGTGCTTATTTTTAGTAAATGCTGCCTTCTTCATTTGTCAAGGGTAGGCTCTGGAGAGTCCTGTGAAAACAAAAGCATAATTTGCCTGGATGTAAAATGACTCAGTCTGTTGTTTCTCTAAACATATCCCATTTTCAGTTCTCTTTCTGCTTTATTGCATCAGGCAAGAAAACACAACTGTGTGTGGTTGTGACTCATGTGGATACGGTCCAGTTTGTCTGTCTTTGTTCCCAGGTGAGGGGACGTCTGTCCTCAGGAGGAAAGCAGTGGGGACTCATGAGAGTTCTTCATGGGGCAAATGGTAAAAATTCCCAAGGTCCAAATCTAAATACAGAGCCATAAATGGCTTTTGTGTGCTAGGTTGGCACACAAAATATAGGCACCGCCAAATATGTGTTTTCTCATACTGTGATGGTTTTGAACTGATCATCCACCTTTTCCTCTAACTCACAGGTCAGTGATGGTGCCAGGAACAGACCCCGAGGATGAGGGATGTGTCATACGGTGCGGCCACAGGTCGCTCTCTGGTCCACAGGATGTTTTCTAGGTAAGTGTTGAGGTCATGAGGGCCTCATTAGTAGCCAATAAACAAAACACAGTGTTTTTTTGTTTTTTGTTTTTTTTTTAAAAAGACAGGGCACATGAGAATATGTTTTCCCAATAAACAAAACACAGTGTTTTTTTGTTTTTTTTTAAAAAAACAGGGCACATGAGAATATATTTTTGTAACCTTTTTGGATTTAATGAAATTATTTTATTTCAGATCCCCAAAGTGAAAGGATAATTAATAGATTATTATCGTTGGTTGAGACTCAAATCATTAATTGCATGAAATCCAGAAACCTATTCTTGCCGATGCTTGTCAGAGGCATTTTACCTGTCAGATGGCCAGAATGTCTATTACATTTTGTCACAGATCATAAAATGTGCTGGAGTGGTCTGTATGCACAGCATAACAGTGGATGGGATGCATCAGTGAAATAAAAATAGCATCTTCCATACTTTGGTGATATTCTGATTTGCAGTATATTCTCTGTTCTGAAACACTTTGGTCAAATGTGTGACCAGTTAAAGAACAGGCACTGGCCAGCAGAACTAAATCAACATATGTTTTCTGATTGCCTGTGGAATGCATGCATGAGAGAAAACACACACACAGACACACACACACACACACACTCCAATCTTTATCATTCTACTGCAATCACTCTTTTATTTTTATTTTACTGTCTTCCACTCAGAACTATGAAGAATAAATACCAGTAAGTGTTCAAAGATTAAAGAAGCATCTTGATAATTAAGAAAAGTGTTGATGGTATTAGCATAGATTCTTAATGACTGCAAAATGATTTCATTTTTTTTTCCTTTAAAGGACATGAAATTGATCTCCATGTACAATGCAAGAAAAAGAGAGATTGACACCTAAACAGGACAGCTAATGCGTACTAACTCTAAAAAACCCCTCAATTTAAACATAGTTTTGAGTTTTTTGTTTTTTTAAAATATATTTTATTGAGTTTTTACAGAGAGGAAGGGAGAGAGATAGAGAGTTAGAAACATCGATGAGAGAGAAACATCGACCAGCTGCTTCCCGCACACTCCCCACTGGGGACGTGCCCACAACCAAGGTACCTGCCCCTGACCGGAATCGAACCCGGGACCTCCCAGTCCGCAGGCCGACGCTCTATCCACCGAGCCAAACCGGTTTCGGCGAGTTTTGAGTTTTAAAAAGTGAGCCTAACATATTCAATATAAATAACATGTCTGTCTAATATTATGAAACTTGCAACTCATCATGAACTTTTATCAGAATCACTTGCAGATACTAATTAGGATAATTTAACTATATATGTTGACATATGAAGAACAATTCCGAAATGTTTAGGTATGTTATGGTTTATCTTCTTCAGAAGTTTCTGTCATTTGCCAGAGCATTTTCTCATTATTTCTAAACATTTGCTCAAGGGTCAGCTCAATAGTATGCTTGAAAGAGACCAAAAAAGCCACCTGTGTGAATTTAACCTGAGTTTCCTCTAAATAAGGTACTTTTTTGCTACACTCCATTGTGTCATTCTTGCAAATTCCCCTAATAGACTTATTTTTGAAGTCAGTTGATAAAAACAGACAAAAGCAAGTTGCTATGATGTTGGCTGCCGAGGAGATGTTAGTGTGTTGTCATCATAAACATGCCCATCTATCCTTAATGGCATTGCTTTATCATAAATCCAATAAAGAAAAGAAAACTATATTACATCAAAAGCAGTGTCAGGTAAAACTTGATACTTTATCAGGCTTAGAATTGAATAATAATAATTATTAAAATTATTAAGGTAAAATAGTTTTAGAAATGGTTCAACCTTCAATTGAAAGAGCACATGTAGAATTTAGTAATATTATTTTTCTTCGAGACAAATGCTCACGAATGAGAACAAAGCCAGGGGAGAAAAATTCAGCTAAACAAAAGAAATAAGATTATATAAAGCTCTTAAGGTAACTGTTTACCCAAACCTGGTTCCACAGGCTCCTCTGACATACCTACCCTCTGATGTGGACTCATTATCTGACCAGAGTAACAGTTGCTCACTTTGTAAAGGCCAATCAAACCAGCCCATTGTTCTGAGGGGCTAAGGCACAGGCAGAGCTGTTTCTGAGAGATAGAAAAATCTGAATCCAGATTCTAGATGTGGGCTTATAGACCAAGGACATAAAACACCACAAATCAACCAAAGAAAATTTTAGTATTAGAAACACACTTTGGAAAAATGGCCATTTGGAATGAGTCCCACCCTAAAGCCCACCCTTGGCTTTCATGGTATTTTAATAAGATGTAGAAGACTAAAATGATGAAGCTCAGTTCTTTTCATGTATGATCAGAACAGGGCCAAGCACCACCGTCCCTGGGAGCAGGGCCAGCGTGGAATGACATACCTGTTTCACTGTCCCCAGAAGGTGTTGTAAGCAGTGACACAGCGAGCTCACTGCACTGTTTTTCCTTTCTTCCTGCTGGCAGTGGGAGTGTTCATTATGGCTTCTTAGTTTTCCCATCATGAGTATACAGTAAATGTGTTGGGGGTCAATAATATGGTCATGTGGCTTTAGGTATTTAGTTACCACTTCTGGATCTCAAATGCACTTACAATTTGTTCCTTATGGGAACCCATATGTGAGGTAGGTGGGGCTGTCCATCAGGTGGGTAAATCAGGACATGCCATCCCAGGACACATTGATTGATATGTAGCTGGACACAAAAGAATCATCCATTGTCTTAAAGAGACTGCTGTGGGACAATGGGAGCCTGAAGGTGCCAGGAGCATCTCCCAGATACACAGAGATGGCTATGGGAGTAAAGTGAAATAGACATTTGGGTATCCAAGAATCCAGCCATGCCCCATGCCGTAACCGGACCTTGGGCTTCTAAGGGGTGTGCTCTGGTAAATTATCTACTGTATTAGTTCCCTGTTTCTGCTGTAACATATGATCACAAATTGAGTGGTTTAAAACAACACAGATTTATTTTCTTTTTTAATGTATGTTATTGATTTTTTACAGAGAGGAAGGGAGAGGGATAGAGAGTTAGACACATCAATGGGAGAGAAACATCGATCAGCTGCCTCCTGCACACCTCCTACTGGGGATGTGCCCACAACCAAGGTAGATGCCCTTGACCAGAATCGAACCCGGGACCCCTGAGTCCGCAGGCTCGCGCTCTATCCACTGAGCCAAACCGGTTAGGGCCCAGATTTATTTTCTTATAGTTCTGGTGGTCAAAAGTCTAAAATTGGTGTACATGGCTTAAATATTAACAGAGCTGCATTCATTCTGGAGAGTGTGAAGGAGAGCGTTACCTTGCCTTTTCCAGCCTCTGTAGGCCACCTGCATTCCTGGCTCATGGCCCCCTCCTCCATTTTCCAAGTTAGTCAGGCAGCATATTCAAGCCGCTTTCTCTCTGCTTCCAACATCACATCACCTGCCGTGGTTCTAACCCTCCTGCATCCTCCTTCTAAGGATCATTGTGGTATAGAGGGCCCACCCATTTAATCCAGGATAATTTCCCCATGTCTGGGCCCTTAGCTTAATCACATCTTCAATGTCCCCTTTGCCATGTAAGGTATCATGTTGACAGGGCCTCAGGATTTAGATACGCACATCCTTGGGGACACATTGTTCAGTTGACTACATCTCTTTTCAGCTGGTTTGAATTGGGATGCTGTCACTTTTATCCAGGAGATTCCTAATTAAGATGCAATGGTTCTGCTCTTTTATTTCCCTTAGAAGTCAAGTATCTGTTAATAACATATCCCCTCCTGCATTTAGTGCACAATGTAAATTCTAAGAAGCAGAGATATTTGGAAGAAGTGGCACTAGAATATGAATTATTAGTATTTTAATCCTCACTAGAGCACATTACACATTTTCTTTCAGGCTCAGTTTATTCATTTATCGTACGTAGATAATAACTCCTGATTTACCTGATTCACAAGGTTATTGTGAAAATCAAATGAGATTTAAAAAACGCTGCTAAAGTCATGTTGCCTGCATATGGAAGTTACTTTTGTTCTCTTATGTCATGTGTGTGTCAGCATTTAGGATAAGTCATTCACTCAGCAATATTAACTGTAGTTTTTGAACATGAATCTTGCTATAATTGCTTTTACATATTCCTCCTGCCTAATAAAAAGCGGATATGGTTAAAGAAGGCAGAGAGGAGGGAATTTCTTCCTTTTCTCTGGCTCCGGCAAGAAAAAAGGAAAAAAAGGAACCAACTTTAATGGGAGCAAGGAAACGGCCACATCCCGACACTGGGAAGAAGATACCTCGGATATTGTAAAACATGAGGCAAGTGGTGATGGTAGGAGGGACCAAAACATCCCTTTCAGACGTCTGGGAGGTGGAGAGGCTCCTGGTCCCCGCTGGCCGAGTCCAAGATAACTACTTGGTTTAATGCGGAGATGGAATACAGGAATGTGAACAGGTAGCACCTGAGGATGGCTGAGGAGATGCTGAGGAAGGAAAAACTGGGCTACAGCACGTTTCTATAATTTATACCTAGCCCACGCTCTCAGGGGGGTGCTTGGCTAAGGAAGGTGGGGAGGTAAACAACAGTCGCCAGCTCAGAAGTTAATATACCGACATTCGTTGTGAGCACACTGGCGCTGTGGGCACTAGAATGGAAGGGAGATATAGCCCAGGGTCTGAAGAAACAGCAGTTTGGATGGGAGTATTTCATGTAGCACACCCCGTTTGTTATGGAGGCCTCCAGGAGGTGTAGGGATGAGAGATGCTCCGGTAGGACCAATCAGAAAAGAGCCAGCGTGAGGTCTGAGCACAGTTGCCCACCCCACCACCATCAAAGAAGAAAGGAATTAAAATATAGGAAGAAAAAGAATATATACACCATAAAAAATTTTCCCAGGGAGGAAGGCGAGGTCACCGAAATAATTTACATAATCAAAATCTCACTAGACAAAGTCCTTAAAGAAAACAGAAATATTTTTAAAGATTTTAGGACAAAAAATAAATAGGGAGAGGAAAAAAATTAAGATATGGCAGAGACAAAATCCTCATATATCTATATGGAATGTCTATGTAACATACAAGGTAGGGCAAGAGTAGGTTTACAGTTGTTGAAATGGAAAATAACACAATAGTTAATAGATAATAATACAAGAATAAACTGTTTGCATATAACTGTAAACCTACTTTTGCCCCACCTTGTATATACTATATAATTAGGAATATATGTATTTCAAATGATCAGAAATATAAAATTGAACTTTCACCCCAAACTAAGAGCTTGAATTTATCTTGTGAAAAGGCACATCTTATCTTTTCCCAGGGGGAAAAAGTTAATGTCAAATTTAATTGTGTGTTTTTTTTTTTGGTTGTTGTTGTTTTAATGTAGCTCTTATTATTAGTCAGGTAACGTGAGGCTAACAGATCAGGGGACAGTTACCACTGAATAGATGGCTTGAGGAGAGGGCACAGCATGCCACACAGGGGAGCACCAGGGCCAGGAGGCAGAGGGAGTTGTGAAAATGTAGAGCCTTCACTGTGGTTTCTGTGAGAAAGAAGAGGTGAGGCAGGGTTATCAGTTTTAGGATTGCTAGTTTGAATGATTTTAGCAGGCCCTGGGGTGGACGGGCTGCCCCTCGCTGGCTGGTGCCTGGTGCTGGGGGTTTCAGGACAGTGGAAGTGGTTGGGCTGTGGGCTTGGCTCTGGTTTGCAGATGAAAGGCACTTCTGGTGGAGTTTGCTCTCTAGGAATTGGTCAACTCTGGGAGGGACACTCTCTACCAGTGTCAGCAAGGCCCAAGATGTCAAAGTGTCAGGAAATACAGAAAGTGAAAACATGATTAATAGAGGCTGTCCCCAAAAGTGTATATGTACTTTGAATGATTATAAAGTTAGTGTTTATTAACATACAGTTCATTTTCAAAATTTAAAAAAATCTACAAAAATGAATAATTATTTTTGTCAATGCCTGTTTTCAAACTGATGACCATTCTGGTTTGACACTGTTGATAATGTGAGGCAATGGAACAGCAAACAACAAGAATCACTTCATTCTGAATTTGTGCGCCCTTAATTCATCAACTGTTGCTGGTTTAGTACATAAACTTTACCTTTTATGTATCCCCATAAAAAATTCTGTGGATAAATTTTCTTTGTTCAAAGCTTAGTCTGGCCTCACCCGGTATTTCAAATCAGTCAAACCGGAGAGGAAGTGAAAATTGTGTTATCAGTGGTTAACGTGTGTGTACATTTTTGGGGGACACCCTGTATAATCTATAGGAGGAGGACTCTAAATAAATAATGAATTGCAAACCAAAAGAATGGTTTGCCAGACAGTGCCCACATTGTCATTTATTGTGTATATGATGTAATATTTATTTAATTAAAGGCTAATGAAATTTCAGTATGTATCAGATCTTGGAGTTGTTAGGGAATATACTTTTGACAATTTCAAGTTGTAGTGGTGTAGTGAGAACAGTCATGCCTGTGTGCCGTATACCTTCCCCATTTTTAAATATTACACAAAGCAGAATAATCATACATGTGTTCAACAAGTATGTGTTGAATGAATAATAATATTAACAATAACAACATTAGGTACTGACACTTATTGTATCCGCACCGTGTGGGGTACTCCCCTAAATGTTTACTTGAATGATGGAGAGAATCCTGGAGGCAAGGATTCAAAAAGGAATCCTTTTTATGTTCAAAAGGAAGTTGTTCATTCTTCCTTAAAATCAGATATTCTATAAATGATTTATTGAAAGTTTTATATTTTCAATTCAGAACATAGGTAATGACTACTCTGAAAATTTGTATTTCACTCTGTGCAAATTAATAGCTAAATAAAGAAATAAGATTAATAAATTTTAATAACAATATTACTAGAATACATAGATGGATATATTTCATGCAGGTGCTCACAGAGACTCCAGGTTCATAGGAGTTTGCATGGATGGAACCTGGGATCTGCAAATATATTGCCAGTGGGAGAACTTCCATTCGCACTCAGTAACGTAAACAACTGAATTTATTCTGAAATACAGACTTTTTCTTTAGTTAAAATGAATTCCTTTGGTATTGAGAATGTTGGAACTAATTAGGAATAGTGGTAGAGAAGTGATGAGAAGCAAAACTAATTTATTCTGCAGAAATGATTGGTCAGTTTATAGCACTATGTAGCACTATATGAGGCAACTATTCAATAAGCTGTCATTCAGATACTTGTCAACAGAGTAAAAAACAAAACAACACAAAACAAAATTCCCTGCAGGGAGCAAGTGTTATTTTAAAATAGATATCAGTGACTTAAAGGAAAGCATTGGGGATGTTTCTCATTAAAATACATGGCACCATGTTGGATGTGAGGATATACAGTCCATAGTATAGAAATAAGATTCAAAATATCCTTTACAAATTGGAGAACTGAAATGAACCATAAAATAGAATGAAATTGAAGAGGGACATCATTGGCTCATTGTGCACTTCCATCATTAAAGTTTCTCATCTGAAAAACAGACATAAAATCTGTAAACAGACAAAGGACAAAATCCCTGGTCACAACATAGTTACTAGTAGCACGAATTTTTTTGATATAAAATCCATACATGCTTGACCCACTTCTAAATGTCATGTGCACTAAATTCTTTTGAAACTCCACAGAGTAAGCTTCAACTATTTAATTTTTAGCGAGGATAAAGATCATTGAATTTTCAAAAACTTTACAGAACCTTCACATTTCTTACTTTTAGATAGGTGCATTTGTTCTGGGGAGGAAAAGCAAAGGATAATTTCAATGTGTAAAACATTTGATAGCAGCCACTTGCTTTTTCGTATGTTTAGGTGCACTCTGTATTTCCTCGGGTAAGATCTCAATTCCATCTATTTACACTGAAAGCCAATCGATAAGCTAATTTATGTAGGGACATTGGGATGTTCTTAAGAAGGAATTGGCAGGATATAAATAAATGTATGTCACATTGAGGAAGAACATATATTTCCATGTACATCTTATCCCCAGGTCTTAATAATCATTTATATTTCTAAGTAACTTCCGCAGGTTATCTCATTTGCTCTTCATAGAATTTAAGTAAAGAAGACAAGGTAGGTCTTGATGTTTGCTGAAAAATGAGGAATTTGGAGCTTTACAGAGGGAAACTGTGGTTTAAGAGTGGCAGGGTGGTATTAAAAAGAGCACTGGATAATGAATTAGGATGAGGTTTTGCATGAGTTTTGACACCAAGTGGCTGGATGGATGTCACTTGGTATCCCTTAGCCATAGCATTTGCTAGTGTTTCTCTTAGCTAATTATTATTTTTAAAATGTGTAATAATTCCTAATAATTTCCTTGCCTTCAAAGTTCTTCCCATCACAGGTATGCGCCCCAGCTCCATCATTCATGTATACATTGAGAGCAGCGATTTTCAACTGGTGTGCCATGGCACACTGGTGTCCGGCAGAATTTGTCATTAGCTTTTGTGCGCCATGAGACGGAAAAGGTTAAAAATCGCGGATTTAGAGTAGTGCCACACACACAGTGAGGATGCAGTATGTCAGCGCTTTATGTTGTTGTTAGTATTATTATTCAGTCAGTTAATATTTGTTGAACGTGTATGATTATTCTCCTGTGTGTCATATTTTAAAAGGGGAAAACATACAACACAGAGGCATAGCGTTTTTCTTTGTAAACCCTGTCCTCGAACGTGGATACTAAATGCATCTCTTCAAACTGCAGTAGTTGCTCATTTTTTATAAGAGAAAGCTCTGACATGACACCTGATGTATCCACCATCTGACATTTCCTACACTCATTGCCATTTGCTGTTTTTAAATTATAGCTTTCAAAAATAACTATGTTTTGTTATTCTTCTCTCCTTTTTGCAGATTAATTGTGCAGAATCTCACCCCTATGCCTTTGTGTAGTATATTTCCCTTAGTTGGAATTTTCTGGAAAAATGTAACACTGGCTAATCGATGTATATACCTTAAGATTTGGCCCCAATTCCACCTTCTTACATAGGCTTCTCTGATCTTTTCTCATCATCTAACCTTAGACTGTGTTATTACTGCACCTGGCACGTTGGCTTATAACTGTGGCTCTCAGCCAGGGGCAATCTTACTCCCAAGGGGACATTTAGCCACGTCTGGAAACATTTTGGTTGTCACAGCTGGGGCTATGCTACTGTCATCCAGTGGGTATAGATCAGGGATACTGCTAAACATCCCACAATACACAGGACAGCCGTCCACAAAGAAAGATCTGGTCCCACAGGTCAGGTTGAGAGACCTCATGTTCATGATTCTACCTCATGTTCATGATTCTGCCTCAGCCACTAGATTACGAGATTCCCATGGCCAGTGGCTCTGTCTTATTTGCCGTTATGTCCACAGCATCAAATCCAAAGCCTGCAACATGTTTAATTGATATCTGCTGAATAAACTAGAGAATGAAGGGAATAAAGTATGCAGGGCTATGTGAATAACCAGGACATGCTTGTTCAATAATGAAGACATTGTACTTAGAACAACACACTGCTTCCTAACCTGGGAGTAAAACTTGAACTGGGTGGGAGGTGGCAGAGGAAATAAGGAAGGAGGACAGAGAAAAACAGGAACGAAGGATGAAAGTTTAAGACAGGAAAGGAAAACTAAGAGAAAATATCAGAGACTCCTATGAACAGTGACATTTTCAACAGTTTAAACCCTCTGGTCTATGGGTGGAAGTGTTTGAATAATGTTTATTACTGCAGCCAATCAAGATTAAGGATATGTATAGTTTCAAAAAACAAAGTTATCTAGCCTTTTATCAAAATCAGAGTTAATGTAATTTGTCTAAATATCAACACATCATTGATTACTTTAGGTGTGCTGTGTCAGTATTTCTCTGTCTCTACTATATGCTTAAGATTCTGTATAAGCAAATGCTTACTTTTTATGATATTAGTTGATGGTAGGTGAAGAATTTTTATAAAGTAAGAACACTTTAAACTGCCAAACTAAAATCAAATGGAAACAGTTTTGAAGTTTAAAATAGTGCTTTAAATTTTCATGCCTTTTGGAAGTATATTATTTCAATCAATATCACCCAGGAAAGCATTGAATTACTACCAAAAGCAGTTCTTGAAATACTTCCAAGTTTTGTAGGAAAAACCCCACAGACCTGAAAGGCTGGAAATCTCCTGGGGGGTTGGTAGAAGCGGGGCCTAAAAAGCCATCAAGAATCAGAGCATTTGAGACCCTGAACTTTCTTAAAAATGACTGACAGTTAACTTTCAGTAATATCATATTTTCCAAAAAGATGAGCTAAAAGTGTAATGAGAATTACATTCCTACTCATAGTCAGTTAGGAAAATGTATTTAGTAATATATTTCCATGACTTCCTCTTCTGCAATTGAAGGTTTCCTTCCCTCCCTGCTGTTCAGGTTCTTATAATGTACTTTTCTTCCTCCCTCATTTTTTTTTAACCTCAAAAATTTTTTGTGGAGTTTTTACATGTGAACACTCTCCACATGAACCCACTTTTTATGTATTTCTTGTTGTCAGCATTGTAGATATCCCCCGTTTTCCCCTCCTTTGCTGCGCTCCACCTAGCCCTTCCCCACACTATGGTCTGTGTCCATGGGCTATGCCTATATGCATATATATTTCTAGGTTTATCTCTTCTGGTCCCCTCCACCCTTTCTCCTCTCTAAGATCTCTCATTCTGTTCCATGTGCCCATGTCTCTGAACTTGTTTTGTTTGTCCATTTATTTTGTTTATTAGATGCTACATGTAAGTGAGATCATGTGATATTTGTCTTTCTGTAACTGGCTTATTTTGTTTAGCATAATACTCTCCAGCTCCATCCCTGCTGTCACAAAGAGTAAGAGCTCCTATTCTACTGCACAGTATTCCATTGCTTTTTAATTCACTCATCTACTGATGGACACTTGCTTAACTATTGTAAATAATGCTGCTGTGAACATAGGGGTGCATATATTCTTTTTGATTGGTGTTTTGGGATTCTTTTTAAAAATATATATTTTATTGATTTTTTACAGAGAGGAAGGGAGAGGGATAGAGAGTTAGAAACATCGATGAGTAAGAAACATTGATCAGCTGCCTCTTGCACCCTCCCCACTGGGGATGTGCCTGCAACCAACGTGCATGTCCTTGACCAGAATTGAACCTGGGACCCTTCAGTCTGCAGGCCGATGCTCTATCCACTGAGCCAAACTGGTCAGGGCGGTGTTTTGGGATTCTTTAGATATATTCCCAGAAGTGGGGATTGCTGGGCCAAACGGTAGTTCAAGAAACCATAAAAATAGGCAGTGAAATCTGAAACATCTCTGTAGCAGTATTTTCACTGATACACCTCCTAGGCCAAGAGAAACAAAAGAAAAAATAATCAAATGGGATTACATCAAACTAAAAAGCTTCTGCACAGCAAAAGAGACCACCAACAAAATGAAAAGGGAACCCACTGTATGGGAGAACATATTTGCTAATGATACATCTGATAAGAGGTTAATTTCTGACAACTTGATTTTGATTTAGTGACACTGATTTCACACTTCTGGCTTCCAGAACTGTGAGACAATACATGTTGTTTCAAAACCCCTAAATTTGTGGCAAATTTTGACAGCAACTCTAGGAAACAAATACATGGCACATGGCATCAAAACATATCTTAAAAAATAGATAGAAAAAGGACAAAAAATAAATATTCATTGGTCCATGTCTGAATGTGAGTGAGGAGGCCAATTCCTTCTCTTCAGGTAGAACTATAGAGTCAACTTTGGAGGCGAGTTAAGAAATAATTTGATCCACACTGATTCCCAATAGAGGAACTCTTTCTAATAACCCCTCTCTTGGTTGACCAACAAGCATTTACACAGTTCCTTTTAGAGACAAAAAGCTCACAATTTCTAAGGCAGTACATTCAGCGGTTGGTCAGCCAAAATTTCTTGGGGAAAAATGCAAGTGTCATGATAAAACTGGAGACATACCTGTTTACTCATTTGGCAAATGTTAATTGAGCATCTACAATGTGCCAGGCAAGTCTTCATGACAATGGGGTGCAGCATAAAGAGAAAAGAAAGAGCACTTATAATTTGTTATAGCAGCCACAGGAAACTAATGCATGCCTGATAGAAAGTAAGTGAAAATAAAGCTGTACATGGTGCCCAATGAAAGAAATCAATAATGAGAATAAGGGAATACTAAAGATAAAAGAAAAAAACCCTGAGGTTGTTGATAATAAAATGATGTACTTCATAGAAGGAGGATAAGTTTTTAAAAAATGAAAAATCAGGACAAATATTAAAGCAATTGCTTTATCATTAATGTTGAAAAGCTGTTAATAACCTCTGGGTAATGGAAAGTAAATGGGTTTTCACGCAAGTAGAGTTGTTTTAAAAGGGGGAAATACAAATACCATATATTAGTTAATTATATCATTTGGTTCTTCTAATAAAGGGAAAAAAAATCCTGAATTCTATTTAATAAATCTTAATATAGTTCACTCATCTGTTAAATTTCCACATGCCTATTATCTTAGTTAGCATAGTGTTGAACAAAATTATTTAGAATATCACGTTGTGTAGGGTATTTGTGAGAAGAGGCAGAGGTAAGAATTGGAATGCCTGTGCCTTAAAGACTAGATGAGCCAGATTATGGAGAGCTTGCATGGCCTGGATGAGAATATAGTAACTGGGATGCAGGAAGGCACTAACTGTAGAAGTTAAACAAGCAGAAGGAGAAAATGGCAACAGGGTCATTAACTGCAATAGTTTAAGGCGGACTAGAAGTAGGGGACTGGGAGATGTGAGGTTAATGAAGGAATTAGTGAGCACTTGAAATGTTTTTTCAGTGATAAACAGGAAGAGAGGCGAGACAATTAAAATAAAGAACCCACAGAACTTATTGACCTTTTGAATAAAGGGGAATGAAGAAAGATAAGTCAAATATTTCTCCAGGATTTTCAAGGTGGGTGATTGTAGAAAATGTGAAAGAGGAAGAAAAATTATCAAGGCAAGGTGTGTAGGATAAAAAAAATAATGAATGTGAACTTTCAAATAGAAATATCCAGTGGGTAATTAGTCATCCAGAATTGGAATAAAATAAGAAGAAGCCAGAATTTTGACTTTCCCAATAGAAACACACCCAGGGCCATCAATCCATTTTATATTCTGACTTGCTTTAGCTGGTAGTTTTAAATTTCTCTCTGGTTCACTTTCTCTGACACTGACCAATAGTGGGAAAGACGGACATAGGAGGCTGAGCATAAAAAATGACGGTGTGCAGCTTTGGTGAGGTCTTCTATTGGCCTAGATGAGAAAGAATTCTGTCCAGCTGAACCTGAGAAACATGTTTAAAGAAGTCTGTGATTGATGTGAGGAATAATATTTGTAATGGTGAAACTCATCAGCAAGTAGTCTCTGGAAAGAAACTATTGGAAGGGATTTTTGTTCATGGACATATAATTTCAATGTCGGTGGTAACCTGGGATGGTAGAAAGATCATGAAGCTGCATTTGAATTGAAATTCTAGTGTTCTATTTACAAGGTATGGATATTGGGCAGGATACTCAACCTATCTGTATATCAGTGTCCTTAGCTGTAAAAAGAAATATTTTCTTCATAGAGATGTTATAAGGATACAGTATCCCTATAGTAGAAAAATAATGTGACAATGTCTACCATAGTGCCTGGCTCTTAGCAGATAAAATAAAATTTAATTTCATTCGTTATATCCCATCCACCACCATGCCCACCCCCCTGACAAACACACACGTAGAAAAAATAATTTTAATAGGTAATACCTAGTTAAGAAAAATGATCATATTTATATTGCCTTGTGAACAAAGGCTCAGATCAATACATAGGTAATAAAACTCTACCCTCAAGCTTATATTGTGGTACCTTCAAATCCTATTGGGTTGAGTGAACATTACATGGAGTTAAAAAATAATTAGAAAATATGTAAGAGAAAACAGAAAACTTGTATTTGGAAATATTGAGCTCTGTTGTTCAAATTTTAGCCTTTGAGAACTTAATGGATTACCAACTGATTATATGAGCACTTTTCTGCACATAGAATATAGTTCAATATAAAGTTTAAAAATTTTTACATTTTTTAATTTTAAAATGTAGCAAAAGTAATAACAATTGCCATGTATTATACATTTAATACATGTCAAGGACTGTGAATACATTATTGCACTTAATCCTGTGAAAACAAACATTTCACCTCCTAGTTGATGAAACCATCTAGTGTTTAAGCACACAGTGGCAACATCTATGTTTTAACACTAAGAAAATAGCTTCACTGTGCCAACACTTAATCAAGTCTAGGAAGCATAGAACAATGGCTCTGAGCATTTGTTGGGCCTCGCTCTGGTATTTCATAAGCCAATCTCTGCTTTGCAGTAATTTAACTTTTTTTCTATAAATCAATACAGTAAATCAGCAAATGTGCAGATAATAAAAAATCAATGCACTCTGTCATATCCTCCGACCTTTCTTCAGATTATTCTCACTTCGGGGAGAGCTAGTGCACTAGGATATTATATTCTTGAAGAAATAAAAAGACAAATCCAAGTGAAAAGTCACATGGGATTTGGGGTCTATTCAGGAAGTCTATTTGTCTTAGAGCGCTAGTATTGTCTTTCATATTGAAGTTATTTTTTTAATCATTCTGATTTGCATTTCTCTTCATAATCTATTTTTCCCCACACATATTCATTCATTACATTTAAAATAATGTGACTTAAAACTCAAAGAAACTTACTCCTTAAACTGTCTTTCAGTTGTAAATACTGCCAAGCACATACTTGTTTTTCTATCTATTCTTTTTATTAGTTTGCATGATTGGATGGGTTTCTTTTAGAAATGGTAAGTTAAAAACGTAAGAGTTCACTTTTATCTGGGTTATAACTTTGCATTTAAATCTGATAGTTTAATTGAAAAAGGACTTCTTTAGAACAGGAAAAACAAACACAATCACGTGGAAAAAGTATAGACATAAAATGTATTTCAACAATATGTAGTGTTTATTTTAGACTTACATGCACACTCATAATTGATATACACTAAAGAAAAATATCCCGTGTTCTTTTCTCATTTGTTTCTTCTTTTGTTTTCTAAACAAAAACCTAATGATAAGGTCCAGAGAAGAAGCATTTGTTGTTTCACAAAGCTAGAGAATGCATTTCTACTTTCATAAATGCCAGCCTGTGCCCAATTCAAAAAGTTCCGAACTCCCTGATGAAAGGAGCCTGAACGCACTGTAAAAAGGTTTTAAAAATCCCATCCCATCCATAGTTTCTACAATCCATTAACTACCGCTTTGGAGAGTCTTGAGGACTCTACAAACTTTAATATCTATTTGAACATTAGGGCGTGTAAGAGGTAATAAGACAACTTTTCGAAAAAGAAGATGGATAACCAAAGCTTTCCTTATATATGCTGAGTTTTTGAAATAGACATTTTGGGATTGTTGGTTAATATAAATAATCTTTTGTTTCTATGCTGGAGACTTGGAAAAGGAGATTAGTGTCTTATGATGTCTGTTTATACTGTTGCTGGTTCCAATGACTTCATTGTTTGGCTGGGCTAAATATCTTAATTTACATATCTTTATTTCACCTAACAGTGTTTTAAGATCTGTTGTTATGGAAAACTCTGCTTGCTTTGCTGAATTCATGACTGTGAGGAGCAACATATTTATGATTAATGATGGGAAATATGCTTCCAAGATGTTTTTATTTGCATTTATAGATATAATTTGCTAAAGGATTTATGTGAACACTAGTCATAACTGTTCTGATCAGATGTTTGACTATAAAACATTTCTAAATGCCACACTACACAGGCTAATGATCTGTTCATCTGAAATAGTATTCTGAATCCTGTCAGTGATCTATAGTTTAGATTTCTTTTTGAGATACTCTATATATCCTCCTGTTTTAGCATATACCTAGAAAAGAATAAGTTCCCTGGACAATTAGGATAATTCGGAGAATAAAGCTGAGGACGGAGCCTGACCAATAATCAGGACTTAATGGGAGGCCCAGGGTAACTAGAGGTTAACCTCGAAAGCCCAGGTCAGAGTTTACATATAGCTAGGAAAACCAAGAGCACAGAGTATTTTGAATAAAAGGGAAATAATGAGAAAGTCACTTATAAGATGACAAAGTGTTATATGTGATTAGGGAGATCCATGAAAAATTGAAAGACATCCTGTCTAGACATAAAAATGAATGATGTAATTTTTATCGCTGGGACCGTCTTTATTGATAGGGTTGTACCCTTCAAGGGAATATTTGTAAAATTCATTTTTCCTCACGTAAAACTCCTGCCTCATCTTTTTCCAATGAATACCTATTTTTTTCTTGGCCACCTCTTCTAGACTTTCCAAGGCAGTTTGGTTGGTTCCATGATACGTATATAAGTTTTTCTCTTGTTTTCTTTTTATCCTATTCCTTGTGTTTATTATTTAGCTTTATTTCCTACTTTATTTTTGGAACTAGGACGATTATACATTAACAAATTGTGTCAAAACAGAAATTGAACTAGACAAAGTTAAACAGAACAGGGAAGGAAGAATATTTTTTCGGACTCTTGCAATAGGAGAGAGAGGCTGAACCTATCTCCACTGAAACAAAACGGGGAAGGGATTTTACGTGCGGGGTGAGCTAGTGGAAAACTATTGGAGAACATTGAGATGAGGCTGATCAATGGGATGTTTTGAGCACATCCAATTACACCTGAGTTTGCAAATGTTCTTCTCTGTGATGAAGCCCTTGTGTTTGCTAATTGCTGCCCATCAAATTTAGAATCCTCTTTTCCATGGAGATGGGGGGGTGGTGGTGGTGGTGAAGGGGTGCTATCTCCTTAGATGTGTACTTTCAAAGAGATGGTTCCCAGGTCCTTGAGAAAACATTTCCTGGTTATAAAACCAGCAAGAGGCTGGGAGAAGATTAACACACATTTCAAACGGTGAGAGAGAGAATTTACAATTGCAAGTTTTCTAAAGTATACCCTCTAAGTGTAAGAAAGTTAGGCCTATAGTCATGAAAAAGCCTGTCTAAAGTTTAATGAAACCGGAGGGAGCATGAAGGCTATCTAGGTTGAATGTTAATTTCTTTTTAAATATTGACACTCATATTCATAGTGTATCGGCTACGTATTTTATATTTGAATATAAATGATGCAACACACAACAAATATATATGAGTGTAGATATTTCACACTAGCTTTAATCTGTGTCTGTGTTCTGAACTCCATTTTCTACTTATAGACCTCCGTTATCATTTATTGAGCCAAAATTCAGTAGAGTTCTCCTTGTGCCAAACACTAAAACAGCTAAGACACAGTCCCCAGCCTCGCACCACTGGCTACAAGAATGCTCAGGCCTTTGTGCCTAAAGGTGGCTGCAGTCACAGAAGAGAGGGGGGGCTAGTGTATCATCCAGCAGCCTCACTGCCAGCTGAGCCGTGTCCACACAGTCCAGGAGAATATACAAAGCAGTCAAGCATTCCTTTGCCCAGTTTGTACATTCCAGGGCAGAAAGAGGCCACAGCCCACAGCGGGGAAATGCATGTTGCTCCTCCACTTAGTTCAGCTTATTCCTGGCTCCCCAAGTGTGGGGATTCTTTGTTCAAAACTCTAGAGCTGCACTTTTCAATATGTTAGCTGCTGGACACAGGCGCCTGGGGACCACTTGAATGTGACCAGTCCAAATTGAGAAGTGCTTTAATTGTTAAATATACATTGAACTCTAGAAGCTCAATTTGATTTAAAAAACATGTAAAATATCTGTCATAATTTATATATATATATATTTTTGCTCATTAAAATGATAATGACTTAGCCACATTGAGTTTAATATCAAGGTGAATTTTGCTTGCTCTATATTACTTCTTATAACTACTGGGGAGTTTAAAATTACATATGTGGTGTAGTCTATTTCTACTGGTCAGGGAGGCTCTAAAGACTTTCCCTCCTTCCCCAGCACCTGGACTATTTTTCTCCTTCATTTTGGTTCTTAGGGACCAAAGGCCCTCTTCTATTTCTGCCTGCCTCTCCTGTTCTCATAGCAGCTGAAATGGCACCTACTCCCTGTAGCACCAGGTTACTTATCATTGATAATTCATGCTGTAACATCATATTCCTCACATTAAGACACACCCCCTTTTGAATTTACTTCCTCTCCATGGAGTTTCTAATGAAACATATAGTAATTAGAAACAATCAATACCCATTTAATGTCCTATATTCTCATCAAGTAGGTAGCTGAAAACCCACTGCCTTCATTTTATCATCACATTCCTATTATTTCAGTTGAGGGAAGAGAAAGATGCAAATAAGACAAGGAAACACAAGTTCAGAGAATTTGAGAAAACCCGAACATCCTTAATCCACCCCCCTCCCCACCTCCACCCCATCATTAGCCCTTAATCAAGGGGCTGGAGCAAGTTACCAGGTGGAGCCTGAATTCGCTTCTCTAAAGATGCTTATGCGAACTCAAGGATAAGTTGAGTAGATTTTCTACTGTGTAAAAGCAAGGGAATGAGGAGAAATATATATTTTATTGATGTACAAAGCTTTTTTAATCTTCACAAAGACTCCTTTTCAATGTTGTGATTGTTCCTCTCTTGTAAAAATGATGTCCAAAGGCAGGATGCTATTCACAGAAACTTGTCAATAAGCACCCTTGATAAATGAGTGGAAGAAATCAGGGTATTCGCTGGAAAGAATTGCAACCCCATGCTGACTTCAAGCAAGTACAATTTAATGGAAACATCAATGACGAAATATTTCTCTGGTCAATGTGCAGACCTATAAATTATTAAATTCTCCAAGGCTGTGAAGGAATGGTAAAACTCAGTTTTCAAAGTGTTTTAGGTAAATGTGTTTTAAAAGAGTTGCCGCTTGAGGCATGCATAGAGCAGCTTACTTTTTTCTCTTGTACAAGGCTAATCGAGTAGCTTAGAGCATCATAAGGATGATTGTCTCCCCCGGGCAATGGAAAACACAACTTTATCTTTCATTCTGGCACACAAGCGGATTATACTCGCTGCTAATGCACAGGGTGAGTAAGCTCTTACCTAAACACTGAGAACAAGGTTTTATAGAGGCGGATTTACAGCTAGTTGGCATGCACTGCCTTCCAACAGCTGACCTTGCAGTGCTGGGCATGGGTTCTCCATGTGCTGCACATCCTGTGGACGTACTTGGGTTGATCCAGGTGCCACGGTGAGGAGCCTCGCCCAGAGAGACACCTGTAAATAAGCTTCTCTTTCCTCCAGCTTCAAGGATGACATTGAGACCATATAGACTGCAACAGTTTGAGGAAACGAAGCATTTCAGTTCCAACAAAAGGAACCAATACATTACTTGCTCTGAATAATGACACAGCACACATGTTACCTCAGAAAAAGCATTACACTGTTTCTGTATTTCAAATGTAAAGGTCATGGGTTAATTCAGGGTTTCTCAGTCTTGGCACTATTAACATTTTGGCTGAATGATTCTCTTTTGGTGGATGGGGGTGGGGGATGTTTAGTGGTGTTGCTGGTGTCCACCCACTAGAAGCCAGTAGCCCCAATGCCTGGGGCGTGACAAGCAGAAATGTCTCCAGACATTGTTAATGTCCCCTGGGGAGGAAGGCAGAACTTCTTCATGAGAACCACTGACGTAAATTAATTATTCACAGACTTCATTTACATATGTATGCACCTATTGGATCTTCATCAGGGTGTACAGGTGCATATGATTACATGAAAATCATAACATCTTTAAATACTTTACAAAATATGTGAAATAAAACTTCAGTGCAATCAGTACCAAGGAAAATCAGAAGGGACAATAATGATTTTCTCAATTATGATTCTTGCTCAAAGTTATCTTTTTTGTTGCAAATTTACTTAAAGTATTACTATGTTAATTATAAAATGACCTATTATTATAATTAAACCAAATATAGTATTTTAAAAATGGTTGTTGAGCAAATTGAATGAGCTGGATGCTATTCCAAGGGTTTGGGCTGAAGGTGAGAAGTGAAGCAAATGGGTTCCTGCCCTCATGAACTTAGAGTATAGGGGTTCATATAATAATCAAATAATCATGCAAGCAAATATGAAATTAACAGTTGTGACATGAGCTCTGAAGACAAGATTTGCAGTAGGGACACTTCTCCAAACAGTGAGGCATAATACTGTTGTAGGTGTTCTTATTCATATGCGGTGAAAATGTTTGCAGCAAAGATGCTTACGGCAAAAATACTGGACACATTATAATACATGTGCTATGCATAACCATACATATGTCACATGTCAACAATGTTCATGTCATTATTTAAGTCAGTGCTGGCATTCTTGGGATTTCAACAGAGTATTGGAATAGGTAGTTGAAACTAAGGCACAGGTGATCTCTGTTACTCATGGAGGCAGACAATCTCTTGGCTTCAGATAAGATGAAGAAAGTATGGGAGTCAGGGTCAGTGTCAGTCCATAGGCTGGAGGAACGAAGAAGGGAGACTGGAACAAACCAGACAAATATTATATATATTTGACCCCAATGTATATAATAAGAACTATAATAAAAGACCCTAATATATTATAATAAGAACTATAGTTGAAATATTCACACGTGTAGGTACACACACACACACACACACACACACACACATGATTTTACATAACTATTTTATTTCGTGAAAAATCTTATAAAAAAAGGTCTTGAGACTTTTAATTTCTGAGCATAAATTGTCATCAGCAAGATGAGTGGAAATAATTTAGATGGTGACACATAACCAAGAGGTAAAGGGGTGAAATTATATTTATAGGCTATCTAGCAGGTACTCAAGTCCCACGGGAAAAAATGTTATGACAAAGATGCATTTTTTCTTGATAGCTAGGAAGTTATTTCCGACTCCTGTGGGAAGTCCAGCATGAGGATTGGGTTGTTGAGGAAGGTTCTCGTTCACGTGGAAACTCAGTTGTCTTGTAGCTGAAACTTCTGGAACACTCAGAGACTCCTGGCCACTACAGCAGGGTAGGAAACAACAGGAGGATCAAACTGTGTCTTTTTACTGGCCATTTCATTGGCACATAGTCACATGGTATTGCCTAATCATATGGGAGAAAATTAAATATTTGGAGAGTATTAATATGTCTGCTACGTACACGATTATATACTTACAGAAGTGTTTGAGCACTTTACAGCAGTGTTTGCATCTAGTACTGTGGTATCTGTGATGGAAACAAAAAGAGAAGGACCTAAATCAGTGGTTCTCAACCTTCCTAATGCTGCGACCCTTTAATGCAGTTCCTCATGTTGTGGTGACCCCCGATTTCATTGTTACAAATTGAACATAATTAAAGCATAGTGATTAATCACAGAAACAATAGGTAATTATATATGTGTTTTCCGATGGTCGTAGGTGACCCCTGTGGAAGGGTTGTTCGACCCCCAAAGAGGTCACGACCCACAGGTTGAGAACCGCTGACCTAAATAGTCATCAATAGACAGACATGGTTAAATATGGTTAAATGCAACCATAGGAGGGAACACTGTGGGGTGACACACTATGGGATACAACTGTGCTTATTTGGACAGAGATGCACTATGTGTTGTTAAAGACAAAAAACAAAAAAAAAACAAAAAACGAGGATCTTTTATTGTATGAACCTCTGCTGACGAAATTGGAAATTGGGGTTCAAAGAGAGACTTTATTTTATTACTTGATAGCCATCTGTACTATTTGGATTGCTTTAGACGTTTTTATTTTTTACATATGCATTCCATCCGGAATTGATGACTTAGGGGGTGGGGGAAAAGAAAGATCTAATATATAATGATGGAAGAAGATTTGACTTTGGTTGGTGGGCACACAGTACAATATACAGATCTTGAATAATAAAATCTACACCTGAAACTTATATGATCCTATTGACCAATGTCACCCCAATATATTTACTTTAAAAAGAATTGCTGAATTAATAGGTTAAGAAATATGATGGTTGTATTTTGACTCTTCAGATGAGCGGTATGTTATGAATGTAACAACATCATTAGAGCTCATTCAGAAATCACAGTGTATAAAAAAGAATCTTTAGAAGCAGTACAAGCTTAAAACAAATTTAACTTGTCCTTTTTTTTGAGGTTAAAATCGTTCAATGAGCTCAAACCCCGACTGTTATTTTGACCATCAATTATCACTGAATATTTGTAGATACTCTCTTTCTCAGCAGTCTCAGAAGGTTAAAGCAAATGTATATAATCAGTCTATTATTTGCCAGAAGATGAAGTGCCATTGAGGCTTGTAATCAAAGGAAAAGGGTTCCAAAGATAACTTTAGCACTGGCTGGTGTTAAAATGTTGAAAGAGCTTTTCAAATATAAGTGTATATATTTACTTACAAATCTAGTCAAATTTGGACTTAAAAATACAGCCCTCCATGTATGAATATGATTTTATTGATGCACCACCACAGGAGTATATTATAGGAATTATATTTTGTAGGAGTGATGGATTTGTCTGGAGTCAGTCTTACACAACCTGGTGCAATTAGACGTAATTCTAAGCCTTAAGAGGTGCTTCCTCTGGTCACAAATTTTCCTCTTCACCTAATCAATACTTAGAGTTCAGATAGAAATTGAGTCACTTCTGCAGGGACACCTTCTCTGACCCCAAGACTAGGTTGGATCCCCTAGTGGGCAGTGTAAAGAATGCTTTATGGTTTGCCTTTGCTCTGTTGATTACACCCTGCATGCAGTTAAAGATTTGTGTTTGACACGGCTTGTCTGTTTCACACGATTGTAAGCTCCTAATGTGCCTTGTTCACCGTTGAAAACACATTTCTGGTAACAGTGGCTGAAACATAGGAGGTTTCAAAGATGTCCATTGAATGAATGCATGAGTCAAATGTATGTGCTCCTGTTCGTGTGTGTGTCCCATCCAGAGTAGCCTACAAGAAAAGGCTGTGGATACTACAGGAAGAATAAAGAGTTATGTCTTCTCTCAGGTGCGGAGAACTCAAAAAGAATGCTGTAGTGTGTTGGAGCTTACTCCAAACCGCCTGGCAGGACTTGGAGAGCCAAGGCAAGTCCAAGTGTGGTGTGATTTTTGAAATCATATTCAGACTTAAGAAAACATGCTGCTGCTACTGGCCCTTGTGTCAGTGGGCTGTACTGATTGGAGTGGGCATGGGCATAGATACGGGGATTACATTTACTCCTGTCAGCAGGAGTTGAATTTTCCTAAAGAGGAATGAAGGAATAGACTGTGGGGCTCTCAAGACATGTTTTAATCCAGGAGAGGCAGAGCATTAAGTAACACGAAGTTGGTGATTTGAATTAGCAATGGGGTCATTTCTGGGGACAGAGTGGGAAGGACTTGGTTATTTTTTCTCTTCCTGAAAACAGTTCTGTTTCATTTGCAATACTGTAATTTCTTCTAGATGTACCTAAACCAGATTTTCAGCCAGTGTGCCACAGCATACTGGCGTGCTGCAAGAATTTTAAAAACATGCCAATAATACCTGACTATTTATTTAGTCAGGGGCACCGACCTCTTTTTCCTTATATTGTCAGATTAAAAAATGACAACAGCCAGCACAATACCCTCTGGTGTGAATGAATCAAAATTATACCTATTTTTGTCAGATTGGCAAAAAGTGTATTTCTTGGTGTGCTGCAAAATTTTAGTAATTAGTTTATGTGTGCCATGAGATGAAAAAGATTAAAAATTGCTGCCCTAATCCATCCATAAAGTCTGTTCCTCATCTCAGTGTTTCCCCCAGTAATCAGCCGAGGAATGAAGGACAAGGTTGTGCAGTGAGGACACTGTGCTCATCTAGGAAGCCTGTGGTTCTGGAGCTCCAGGCTGGCGTGTGTCACGTCATCAGAGAAGAAAGACAGCACTGTATACAGATGGTCTCAGGCTGATGATGATGGAGATAGGTCAGCGGGGAGGGGGACATTGGAGGTAGCATTGGAATCACAGGAATGATCAGGGATGCGAAAAGGCTATTGGAAGTATAAAGTGTGCATAGAAGCTGCACCAAAAAGTTGCATCAGGCTGTGGCCTTGATAAGGAGTTTGATATTATTCTGCAACCAAAGAGGGATCAGCTGTAGTTTCTGAGTTGCCAAAATTTCTCATCTATCTAAATTTGAGAAAGATAAGTCATTATGGAGAGAGGGAAGGACCTGTGCTGAAATCATCCTATATAATAAAGAGGTAATATGCAAATTAACCCTCACACCCTCACAAGATGGCTGCTGATGACCAGGTCAGCAGGGGGGTTAGTGAAAGGATTAGGAGCCAGTGGTCCAGGATTGTGAGGGGTATGTCCAACTGCCGGTTAGGCCTGATCCTGGATTGGAGAGGGTACAGGCTGGGCTGAGGGGACCCCCCCCCTGCACAAATTTCATGCACTGCGCCTCTAGTTAAAACATAAGAGCAAGAAACAGTAATTTCTACAAAGGAGAGATTCTGATTCTTTAAATTCTGTTTCTGTACTGTAAATTGATTTTTACTATAGAAATGAAAAATATTTATTAAAATTATGGGAAAATTAACAACTTAGAAGACACACTAGGTTTGGGGAGAGGTATCTCACAGGTATCAAGGTTTAATTCAAGGCTACCTGTTTTGTGACATTAGAATACAGGAAAATAGAAAACAATTTTCACAGGCTTAGGACTGATGAAAAAGAAATAGCCATGCATTTCATCTGTCGGTCTGTTTTCTCCTCTTGAAAACAGCATAGGAGTCAACTGGAATTCTGAAAAGAGATATATTTGAATGGTTAAAGAATGAGGTTTTATTTATTATATCATTAGAGGATGTGTGTGTGTACTTACAATACACATACATACACACAACATACATTTATGCATACGTAGTATACATTTCATCTGTGATCTCCACCAAATTATCTTCTCACCAGAGTTTTTAAAAATCTAAAGACTATAGCAATGTAAATTTTATTATCTGACAGGACTTCCTTTCCCAATAATTGCTGTGCAAGAATTAAGTGCTAAATCAGCAAATTTGTAGAGTATTCAGTCGATCTGCTATTATGCAAGATTATGCAATTTCTGTTCAGTGGTTCCCAGAGGCTTACAAAACAGGTTAGCTTTGTCCTAAATGTGGATTAATTTCTTTACTGTTTCTCAGCCTCAGTTAACCTCTTTAGTGTGAAACATGATTAATTCACCTAATATTTTTATTTGATTTAAATATTAAGAAAATGAACTCTCAGAGAATCCTAATTCCTTTGATGTATTTCAGGAAGTATAGCAATGGAGGTTTTGGTATTAATTTGTGTTATAGTTTTTTTTTAACCTCCAAATACATTTTGATATGTATCTGCATATTTGTGTAATCTCTGATGACATTAAGGCAAAATTATTTCATGTTGCTATAGAGCAGTGGTTCTCAACCTTGGCTGCACATTAGAATCACCTGGGAATCTTTTTAAAATTCTGACTTCTGGGCCTCATCCTCCGGAAATTCTGTTTCTTTGTTACTAATGTTGTGGCCCCACCCCATAACAAAGAAATAGAATTTCCAGAGGATGGGGCCCAGAAATCAGGATTTTAAAAAGATTCCCGGGTGATTCTAATGTGCAGCCAAAGTTGAGAACCACTGTTATAGAGGAACTTCTGTGAATAAAGAATATTTGTTCAAGGAAATTAAGGGAATGACCAAAAATCTGGTAGGGCCTTTAGTGCAGAGTGCCCTGCTAAGTACTACTACTATATGTACTTTACTTGGCCTGTGCTTCCTCAGTATATAATTCTTAAAAATATGAGAATATAGCAACATCAGCAAGCTCAGAGCAATGCTATTAACCTGTGTGGTTGGGATGGTTGGAGACACGTGGAGAGGCTTGGAACAGTTAATCAGCTAATGACATTTCTATATGGAGAGAGTGTCTAGGGATGAC
>NW_006285234.1:404369-423620 GCF_000327345.1 Myotis davidii | reverse complement strand
CTGCGGGCTGTAGTTTGCCCATGGCTGGTCTAAGCGGACAGCATCATGATCCCTCCAATCCAGAACTAAAGTCCTTCCTCCGGTTGTTCTCCTGCCTGTGTGGACCATTTCTCCTCATGGGCCACTTTACCATCGGCCTCCATTAATTTATTAAATACTAGAGGCCCAGTGCATGAGATTTGTGCACTTGGCGGGGGGGGGGGTCCCTCAGCCCAGCCTGTGCCCTTTCACAGTCCGGGAGCCCCCGGGGGATGTCCGACTGTCGGCTTGGGCCTGCTCCCCATGGCTGCCCTTGGCCCTTGCAGCCCTGGCTTTGTCCAGAAGGTCATTCGGCTGTCTGGTCTAATTAGCATAGTATGCTTTTATTATTATAGATTATTATAGATGCTCTTCACAGAGTTACCAAATTTAACTAAAGGTTGAAGGATACTTTGAATTCACAAAAGAAAGAGGTTTCATTTTAAATCTGTTACTTATACTAAAGTAAGACTAGTTTTTAAAACTTTACAATGTGTTTTTCATTACTTATGTAAATTTTATAGATGTATTTCAATATAAGAAACCATAATAAGCCCTAAATAGCACCTCCAGATATCACCACCCAGATGAACCCTGGAATCACCCTTTCGAGGTGGTCTCACCTTTCACTTTTACCAACAGAGTGTAGAATATTTTAAAGCATTTTAGTTTTTGCCTTTCTGGAATGGAAAAAGGGTGTTTCGTTGTTATTTAGTTTGTACCAATATAAGTGATGTTATCTAGTCTTATTTATTGGTCAAGGCCAGAAATACTTACTGCATTTAATTTATGTCTAAATGTTTTCTTTTTAAATTGTGTATTGGATAGAGCAGTGATCAGCAAACTGCGGCTCATGAGCCACATGCAGCTCTTTGGCCCCTTGAGTGTGGCCACGAAGTTTCAATCGCACTGTACGTGTGCGCACTCACATGCTATTTTGTGGAAGAGCCACACTCAAAGGGCCGCAGTTAGCGACCACTGGGATAGAGCTATATATTTCATGCACTTATCAGGACATGGGATAATTTAAATCTTGTAAATATATGTAATAATTAAACTTGTACAGCATACGTTTTATAATAATTGCAAAAGTCTGAGAAAACATGACTAGTACCAGTCATATGTATTATTCATCAAAACATGTTTTAGATTTCTCACCAAGCAGGAGATTGAAATAATAGACTGTCCGTCTGTTATAAACTAGACCAGTGGTTCTCTAAGTGGGGTCCTCAGACCAGCTGTATCAGCATCATCTGGCAACTTGTTTGAAATGAAAATTTGAGGCCCCACTAAAACCTCCCAATCAGAGTGTTGGTGTGAGGCCCCACAATCTGTGCTTTAGCAGGTGCTCATGATGAGCCACTTGCCGTTGGAGAAGAAGCGGACTAGATCAGCACCGAGGAAGCTCCTGCGAGATGCCGCTGACTGTCCTCACCCCCGCAGCACGTCACTGTGCTCATTTTCTGATAAAAACTCTCACCGCCCCCACAAGTTCCTTTTATTTGTCTTTGTTCTTTAATCTTTCCCAGATAATAGCTTCACTAATGTATTGCTACATGTGGAGAATCTATTAACTTTTCAGATAAAAGTTCATTTGCTACATTTCCCCCATATGTTCAGACTCATAAAGTGCTTGCTCGGTGGCTCTGTATAAACAAGAAGCCTGTCGGTCACTTTGGCCTAACTTTAACAGTACCTTCGTGGTGGTGCCCGAGCACAGTTCTGAACGTGCGCTATTAAAATCTAAACTCATCCGCACTGAAGGTCATTGTCAAAGCCACAGCATTTGCCAGATTTTTAGATTTAAAAAAATCTCAAAGAACATATTTACTCCTCAAGGCAGTAAGTGGAATATGAATATTATGATTACTACCACTTTTAGTATTAAAACTCTGTATGTTAATATCTTTATGTGCATTTTCTTCAATCCTTATAAGAACTCGTTATTTTTATTCTACATATAAGTCTGCTGAAATATATACATAAAAATGAATTGGGTAGACATTCAAAATTTAAAATTTGTATAATTGGGGCTATTCAATTAAAGTTCTATTCATCAGAACAGATTTAAAAAAATATTTTATTGATTTTTTACAGAGAGGAAGGGAGAGGGATAGAGAGTTAGAAATATCGATGAGAGCAAAGCATAGATCAGCTGCCTCCTGCACGCCCCCTACTGGGTATGTGCCCGCAACCAAGGTACATTCCCTTGACCAGAATTGAACCTGGGACTTTTCAGTTCCCAGGCCGACGCTCTATCCAGTGAGCCAAACCGGCTAGGTCCAGAACAGATTTTAAATAAACTTTAGATTAGTCTAAAGGCCTTTAGTGAAATAAAATCTTATTAAACAATTTTCATGTTTATTACATATAAATTCTCATAATCTATGGATTTTTCACTTTTCAAGTTTTAAAATCCTGATTTTTAAAGTGTGACTAATTCTTTGGTAAGATTATTGGTGTTCTAAGGAACTATGACTATGGTGCTAGGAATTTGTGCATGTTCTTGGCTGGGGATTTTCTAGAGAATTCATGGAAGTTTTTTTATAGTGCATTTCAGACCAACTCATCATTTGTAAATGTTGAGGGTCTATAAATTCATGCCTTCAAAGACTGGCACAGTTTGAAAGGACAACAAAGAATAAGAAAATGGAGCCATTTATCCATAAATAAATTCTGTCTGGTGATATTAAAGCTAATCAGAATTTAGGAATGATAGAGCATTTAATAAACCTATTTATGAAATGTTAGTTTATGAGCTACACTTTTGGAATTAAACATAACTATGTTTATTTTTGTTGAGTCTATTTAAAAGACAATGCAAAGAAAATAGGAAGCACGAATTTTTTCATTTGCAAAAAAGTAACAAAATGGGATTTTTATAAGATATATTTACCAAAACCAAATTAATAATAGAAGATGGTACTTATATCAAATATTGGTTTTTGAAATAAAAATTGAGATATTTTAAATACAGATAAACTAAGAAATCTAGGTTTCTGTAAGCAGTTATTAAATTGAGAGGAAACCTGATATATGAATTATCCTTTATGGAAAATTTAATTAACTTGTGCACTTTAGTATCATTCTAATGACAGAAAAATGGGGATTAGACATAATGATTTTAAAGGCAAAATGTACATAACCCTATGGTCCTGGGCTGATGAGACCTTGCTTTCTTTTCTTGGAGGACAGATATGCTAAATTTTATTTTCAAAAATTATATTCCATTATATTCAGGAGAACATTCTTGATTGGAAATGTAATGTGGGATAAGTTGTGTGTGAGGTTATTGGCAGTCCAATTTATAATTTTTTCCCTACTCAGAATTTCCCCCCATCCTGGTTTGGGTGCGTTTCCCAGTGGGATGACTGATGAGAAGCAGAGGGCTTCCTGCCTGTATAGAAGCCAGAGGGGCCACACCTCCTTTCTTGAGCCCCTGGCAACCAGCATGTGGGATTGCATCTGAGATTTGGCTGTTTACTTGCTCCCCACTCAGGCCAGGTGCTAGTGGGTCAAGGTGGAGACAGCTGGGTCCTAGCTCTTGATTTCTGTGCAATTTCTAACCCATCTTTGAAAATCCCATGAATTAGCCTTATCTTTTCACTATTTTTCCTTCTTGCTTTTGGTGACCAATATCAGTTTCTTTTGCTTGAAACCAAGATACATTATTTAAAAATTTTTTTGGCATATATTTCTTAAGGTTTTATTACAGTTTTAGTAATGTGCAGATGTTTCAGTTTTATTTACTAAGGAAAATCATGGTTTAAGCCTTCAAAATTTTTCAGCCTCAAGGAGGAGGTGAATCATTATGGAAAGTGCTAATATGCACCAGAAACAAAAATATTATACAGGATATTGAGGCAACTAAGGAAAGTACCAAGTAGTTTTTAACAGCTCTACTTTCATTGGGAAAATTTGCTAAATGGCTGTGTGTGTGTGTGTGTGTGTGTGTGTGTGTGTGCTCGTGCGCACGTGCATGCATGTTTGGTATTTAAAAACCTATACATGACTTTCTCAAAGCTACCCAATCCAAAACTTATCCTATATAATAAAAGCCTAATATGCTAAGTGTTGGGTCGTTATATTCCATTGTGTATATGTACCATATTTCCTTTATCCACTCATCTATTAATGGACATCTAGGTTGCTTCCATATCTTGGCTAGCCTATATAATAAAAGCCTAATATGCTAAGTGTCCGGTCGTTCAGTTGGCCATTCAACCAATTAAAGAATAATATGCTAATGATATGCTAAGGTTGTTCAACTGCTGCTATGATGTGCACTGACCACCAGGGAGATGCTCCAACTGGTAGGTTAGCTTGCTGCTGGGGTCCAGTTGATTAGGACTGAGTGAGACAGGCTGGACATGACCTGGAGCCCTCCTGCGGTCCTTCCCCAGCTGGCCAATCTCCTGTGTCTCTCCCTGGCCTCAATCCTACACCGGTGGGGTCCCTCGGCTTGGCCTGTGCCCTCTCACAATCTGGGCTGAGGGGGCCCTCTGCCCCCCCACAGTGCATGAATTTCATGCACTGGGCCTCTAGTTTTAATATGAACTGCTATCTGCAGTGAACAAATATAATTTGAAAGGAAGGTTTAAGATTAAGATCCAATGACTGACTTCTCCAATAAAAATAAAATTTATCTGTCTTTTTTCCTGCCTTCTCATGTTTGAAAACAGCTTCTCATTTTAAATACTAACAAGTCAAGTTTTTTGAAGCAGCTTAAATACCAGAAAGTGCAGTTTCCAAATGTGCTGATGACCAAGTGCACAGGTGAGTCTATATAACTTGCCTGCTAGCATAACCTTTTATTGGATATAAAGAAACAGATATATTGAAGGCATTTTATTCCCTTACAGGAGGCCCAGTGCACGAATTCGTGCACAGGTGGTGTTCTCTGGGTGGCCTGCAGGGATTGGGCCAAAACCCGCAGTCCAACACCGCCTGAAGTTCCTATCTGCTGCTCCCGCTCGTTCCAACCCCACTGTGCCTGCCGCAGGCTTGCGCCCAATCAGTCCTGATCAGGAGAGGCTTGTGCAGCCATAGCAGCGCTTGCCAGCCAGCCATAAACCCTGCATCTGACGCCCTCCCGAGGGGATTGGCCTGCTGGATTGTGCTGAAACTGGCTCTCTGACATCCCCTGAGGAGTCCCGAATTGCGAGAGGGTGCAGGCCAGGCCAAGGGACCCCACCGTTGCACGATCGGGTTTGGGGAGGGACTGCAGGAGTGCTCCAGGGTGTGTCTGGCCATGTCTCGCCCAGTCCTGATTGGCCAGACCCCAGCAGCAAGCTAACCTACTGGTTGGAGCATCTACCCATTGGTGGTGGTCAGTGCACGTCATAGTGAGAGGTAGAGAGGCTTTAGCATATTATTAGCATATTATGCTTTGGTTGGTTGTACAGTCAACTGGTCACTGGACAACCAGACACTTAACATATTAGGCTTTTATTATATAGAATAAACTCTAAACTCAACACAGGTTCTATGTGAAGATAAAAGGAAAACACCTCTTTGTTTCTGTACACTTTCATCTAAAATAGGTAAAGTTGTAACTAACTGAGTCTAGGCTCAATAGTGAGACCTGGTTACATGTTTACAAATGTGAATATTCCTGACAAAAAATTTCAAAGAAACAACTGTTTCATCTCTTCCAAGGGAGCTGAGTAGGGGAATGATGTAGGAACTTTTTAGAAATATGATAACATTTAATCTACAGATACATCTGAGCACATACTATTTTCTTCCATAGCATAACATTACTTATTTCTTAATAAGTATAAGAAAAGAGAGAGAGAGAAAGAGAGAAAGAGAGAGGGAAAGCTGAAGTTCTGTTAACAGAGCACTTGTACCAAAGGAAATCTTCCTCCACTGTTGCACATACAGGGGAGCGCCCCTCTTCCAGGTGATGAGTTTTGCTTCTTGAGTGAGCTTGAGGCAGTTCCTGCTTTCACTTTTTGTTCTGACTCCCTTCCTGTCCAGGACGTCATATCTTTGTGAAGCAGGATTTTCAGTGATTTCTGAGATACATAGAAAGTACTGCATGGAAATCAACGTGGAAAAGAAAATGAGGGCATTGGTGTCTAATCTGATTTTTAAACTTGGAAGTTGTACGATGCTCAACAGGCACACACTTCTTTTTATTAAAAATTATTATTTTAACAATTGAGATACACTATTTACTCAATTGGCTATTAGGTTGTTAAGGATATAAATACATAGTATATTGTTTGGTTCCAACTCCTTAAAGGGGATTACTTGGTATTTCTTTTGCCTAGGAACACTGTGAAAATAATCACAGAAACCCCAGTGGTGCTGTGAACTAAGGAAGTTTGGGACCTTTTGATCTGAGCCAGTGAGAGCAGTGCCATTCTTTTGTGTATGATCCTACTTGCCCCAGCCTGCCTTGGAGTTCAGAGTTGCCATAGGATTCAGTGTTGATCAATGAGATGCAGGAGAAATTGCACTGGGTTACTTTTTAGGAAGTTATTTCTCTTCCTTAATGAGAGCAGTCCACAAGAGATGAAAGGATTTTGAGACCCTGGCCAGCCTCTGTGCCTGCTTGCCTGTGGCTGAGACAGCCATCGTGCAATGTGATTTGACAACTAAGAATACAAAGCAAAATATTGAGGATAGCAGGGAAGAACGGCCAGAATTCTTGTTGGGTAAGAGTAGAACCTCTCCTGGTTAGAACACTGTTGTCGACTTCACTATTTCTTGTGTCAGAAGTTCCTAACTGATGTAATGAAAATGTAAATACAGATGAGTCTTGGTTTAACCAAAACTATGAAGCAGCAACTTTATATAGGTAATTAGAGAGGCATTGAAAGATGGTGAGGATGCACGAAATTATTATCCATCAACGTCAAAAGCAAACAAATAATGTACAAAGTATGTCACTTTTTAAATATGGAGGTAAAGTTCAGGAGGAGTATTAAGGGGGTTGCCATGAGAATTAGGACAGGGAAGGTACGGGTTTAAAAGATTAATGACTAATGTTTATTTGATGCTTATCATATTTTAGTCATTGTGCACATTATTAATATACTAGAGGCCTGGTGCACGAAATTCATGCACAGGTAGGGTCCCTAGGCCTGGCCAGCGATCAGGGCTGATCTGGGCCTTCTGGCTGCTGGCCAGGGCCTCCCTAACCTGGCTGCTGGATGCTGGCTGGGGCCTTCCTTCATTCTGTGTCGCCCCCTCGTGGTAGGTGCACGTCATAGGGAGCAATAGAACTCCTGGTTTCCCGGTCAAACTCTTGCAAGGACATTTTGTGTATTAGCCTTATATATATATAGATATCTGTTCACAAAATCTCTGTGGAGTAGGGAGTTTTTAATATCTCCATTTTATAGATGGAGAAAGGGAAGTAGAAATATATTAGATGACTTGACCTGGGTCACACAGTTTATAATTAGAGGAGCTGCTTGAAGTAGGAGACTGCTATTGCTCATTGTAAACTTCTTAGTGAAATTTCACCTTTTCACTAAGTACCTTTATTAATGTGATTAATGTAAAAAATCATTTAAAAGATTACAACTCCTAAAGATTTATTCACTTCTGTGTTGTTGTTTTTTGAAGAAATTAAGTATCCCTGAATTAAATCCGAGAGTTGTTATGTTGTAATATTATGTTCTTAAAATTTAACAGTGAGAATGCTGGAATGTCAGGCAGTACTTCTGGAAGTGGACTTTGTGTCGGCCACAATTCCTCCTGGAACACTATTCAGAAATGTCAGACATCTTGAAACAAAATCATGGGTAGGGGTTTGCCAAACCTTGCAATTACACATGGCTTAGGTAATTGTTTCTATTTCATTGAGCACCACATGTCCAAATGCTACAGAAGACCGGAGAAGAAACAAGTAACACTTAGAGTCATGGAGTTTAACTTTATTATTATTATTATTATTACACATGGGCCTACAGAAAATTGTATTTCAAATTCTGGGCCCCAACATGAAGGAACTTTCCCTATTTATATCTTTTTACCTTCTTTGTCTCCCAAATATGGGGATTTTCTGGTTCCCTTTGCAAGTTCTTTTTTTTTTTTAATATATTTTATTGATTTTTTACAGAGAGGAAGGGAGAGAGATAGAGAGTCAGAAACATCGATGAAAGAGAACCATCGATCAGTCGCTGGCACAACCCAGGTATATGCCCTTGACCGGAATCGAACCTGGGACCTTTCAGTCCGCAGGCCGACGCTCTATCCACTGAGCCAAACCGGTTTCGGCCCCTTTGCAAGTTCTTAAAGAGCCCTATGTGCTGGGGCTTTGAGACCTCAGCCAAAGGCTTGGCCTGGCCCCAGTACTGATAACTTTGTCTGGGGAAGCTCTATGTCCTCTCTGAAATGGGAGTAGTCTTATTTTTCTTATTATTTAAGCAAGCAAGCATTTACAGAAGCCAAAACAACAGGGTTAAAATTTCAAACAGCAGTTTTTATAAAAGATAGATGCTTCACAAATAGATTAAGTTAATTTTAAATTAAAGTAAGATCAGATAAAACTAGGGACAATGTAAAATAAATTAACTTCATTTTAACTTTCACCCCAGAGTAACCAGTGTTATTTCCTTTAAGATAATTTCTCATCATTTTCCTCAGAAGGAATCAAGAACATATATACTTGTAAAGATAAACTTTGTATCATAAGAGTCTAGAAACTTGGATCTGAATGAGGTTTTAAGGGTTGTTTAGTCTAACTTAGATCAGGTCTAAAAACATCTCTAAAAACTCCCAGGAAAGGAATAACCAATACCCATTAAATGTATCTCATGACAAGGAAATCAAACCCCTTGAGGTCATCCACAGGCAAGCCAATTATTTGTTAGAGACTCTAACTTAATAATCTTGGTTAACAAAGCTTGAAATAGCACATATTTATTGAACTAATATATAAAGATAATGATATGAAAAGTAATATGGGCTTTGCTTGGACTCTTATCTTTCCCATTAAAGTTTGTCCACATTAAACTGGCTACCAGGTACAGTTGGTCACAAAACACTTCTTTCTTGGGGAGATGGGAATGGGGCACTGAACACTATATTTTTGTTGTGGCTGTTCATGTAGGGAATAACGTAATTTAATTCTGCCTTTATGAGAAGTTAAATCTTGATAGTTTGTTTTATCTATGGCAACAAGCTTTACTTTCATCCATTTGAAAATTATGATCCCAGGTCAGCCTATATATCCAACAGGATCTTCTAAATCAGCAGTACTTTTACCTTGTACTCACTGTGTGGAGCACTGCATAATTCATGGTATTTCTTTAACATGTAAAATATCTTTTAAAATGATAAAGCCATCATGTCATGACTTTCATTCTTGAATATGTTCTTTGATTTCACTAACTATAACCAATATGATTATTTACATTTTACTAATCCAAGAGAAGGCAAAGGAGGAGGAAAAGATGAATTTTAAAAGTTGTATATGGTACCAAAACCATATGTTAGGTTTTTAATAAAAGATGTTTATACACAGGAAAGAGTTGTCCTTTATTGATTTTACATAGAAATGGATTTTTGAAAATCATTAACTCTGATACTTGGAATAAAATTAGTAGTAGAAGGAAAGACAACATTTAGGTATAAATGTGGCTTTCTATTTTTCACACATTTTTCAAATGGTAGAATTATTCTTATTAAATGTAGTCTGATAGAATTTCACTACTGTAAACAGTACATTTTCTATAATTGTGTGGGGTTTTATTTATCAAGAATTGTTATTATTTGCCTCCAAGAAATAACTCTCATTTGAGGAGAAGGATTGAAAATGGATGAGGATAGAAAAAAGTTAATTTGTGGAAAATAAATTTAGTGAGTTGAATTTCACTGTTTCACCTCTAAGTTACCTCATTTGACTAATTATAACCCATAAAAGGTGATATGAAGATTTACCTTTCATGCATATGTAGGAACAGTTTCAAATATAGGAGTCATTCCAAGCCTATTGAAGCAAAGCTATCCAAATGAGAGGACATTTTAGTATTTTACTGTAGGGGTTCTTTCACAGCTTAGAGAGTGTTAAGCATGGACTTCATGCACATATGTTGACAAAGTTTCCTAAATGTGTGACTTACAAACACGGTGAGTCATAAGCAGTATTTCAGGGCACTGGACTTCAATAATATAAATAACAATTGAAGTCTCAAATATCTCTTTTTTAATATTAGGGTATAAAATATATTGCAAACTGATATTAAAAGTTTGAATACATAACAGTTCTGTATAGGAGATCGAGAAAGGGGAATACACTCATCCAAGGTGATGTCATCATAAAGTAAGTACTATTTTAACATCCAGAGTCAAGCTGAATAACTAGTTAGTGTTCCATGCCAATGTCTAAAGCCATCTACGCATCATTCCTCAAGTTTAATTCAGGATTCAAAGAGTCTTAATTAAATTCAGCACAGATAAGATGATAAGAGGGAAGAGGAGGGAAGGAGGGGATGAAGGAGAAAATGAGAAACAAAAAAGAATGAAAGAAAGGAAAAATTGAAGAAAGGAAGAAGGAAGGAAGGGGAAAGAAAGAAGTCGAATGTGCCAAGAAACATTTATAAGACTGTGTCGGGCCACTGCACTTTACAACCTCAAGGGCACCAGTCACATGAAGTACAATGTCAGTGGCACCCCTGGGGGACTGTACAACATAGCAGACCTGGGACTAGACTTACCTTACAAAGACCCTCTCTTAGTCACGGTAGAGTTACCTTCTTTCTGTTCTAGTTCTCTATCCCCTCTACCTTAAGGATTGAAACCTTTTTCCTGAATATTGACCTATTCTTTTGGACCCTCACCTGCTCCTAGTTCTTTCATGTCTTTTCCACCAGAAATGTTTTTTTTCTTCTCCTTATGGCTGATTCCTGTAAGTTGTGGTTCTTACGAAGAAGTGGTCAAATTTCAAATCCCTTACCAGCTCCCTATCACTCCCACAACACTGGTTGTCTTAGGATCTGTTCCCAAAGGACACCCAGGCAAAAGAATACTTGCCATTACTAATTAGTCCTTCTGTCCTATTTTTTTTTATATAGCTGGTCATTATGAGTTGAAATAAATAATATAGAAACCCTTAAAAATAGATTTCATTTTTATTATATATAATATAGCTGTAGTCAAAGTATAAAATAATAACACATCATGTTTTTTTCTATATAAAAAATGAACTCAAATAATCTTATGTTATCTGTATATACAATATAACATATTTAACAGTGGTGAAGCCATTATAATGTTACTGTGGTTCTTGAATATGTCCTTTGTTTTCCCTGGCTTTAAGATAAACGTTATGCAATTATTTACTTTGTATTTCACTAACCCAATAGAGCACAATCATTATGCAACTAATGCAAAAATATATCAAAAATATCAAATCAAAATAACACATTAGAGTTCATTCTCTGTCTTTCATCTTCTTTTTGTTCCTCTCTTTTATTTACTGTCTTCCTAATAAATGAAGTGAATAGTTTTTTAATCAACAATTAGAAGACACACATGTGTGTATAGATATGTTTAAGATACATCATTTACAACTAAAATGATAGTGGACCTAAAAATAAATCTAACAAAAGTTTTGCAAGCCCTGTGCATGGATATTCTAAAACTTTGCTGAAATACATTAAATACTTTTATAAAAGGGTATGTATCACATGATCATGATAGAAACACATTTTCTGAGAATGTCTATTCTCTCTAAATTAATTTATAGACTTGACACTTCTCCAATAAAAATCTAGAAGAATTTTCCATAAAATTTGACAACCTGATTCTAAAATGTATATGGAAGTTCAGTGGTTCTAAAAGACAAGGCATGTCTGAACAAGAAGATGGATAATGAGGGGAAACTTTTCCTATTTAGAGATCAAGATTTTAAAACCATGGTAATTAATGTAGTGTATTACTGGTTCAGGGTATATAAATTGACCAGCAAAATAAGATAGAAAGTTTGTAGATGATGCCAATAAATTATGGATAAAAATATGAAGTTGCATTTTCTCAAAAGGAAACATGTATGTTCAATAAGTAAAGATTGAAAGAAGAATTTAAATTCACTATAGTCAGAAATATGCAGGTGTTCTACTATGTTGTGCTCATTTAACTGGCAGGAAATAAGAGGGAAACCACCCAGTGCGTGAGAGGTCAAGGGAATTTATTATTCATTACTGATAGCAGTTTAAGTTGGAGATTCCTTTTTGTAAACTATTTCTACATTAGCTTAGGAATTTGAATACTTATACACCCAGCAATTTCACCCCTAGTTATATATCTAGTGGAAATTTTACACCTTGTACCAGCAGACATAAAGAAGATAATCCATAGCAGTAATGTTTGTAATTTTAAAAATCCAGAAATGACCTAATTAATTTTTAACAAATTATAGTATATTCACACAATAGGTAGCAATGAAAATGAATGAACTACATATCTGAGGGCAACAGGACAACACAGATTAGTCTTAAAATAAAAAGCAAGAAGACATGAAGTAGGACTCATATATTCAGAAACAAGTAAAATTAGGGCTAGTTCATGGATATTCCTTATACTAATATTAGTATATTAGTATATTCCTTATACTAATGATCTTATTTCCTAAAAATTAGGAAATTTTACCTCTCCCTGATTTCCTAAAAATTAGGAAATACACCAAAAACAAAAGTGAAGTTAAAGGGAGTCATGTGAGCACTTGTGGTGATAGGGAATTATAAACCAAACCAAGGATTATGATTACCCTATTTCATGTAGCTGATAAAAAAGAAATGGAAGATCAGAGAATTTATGTGTGCAAGGATTATGATTACCCTATTTCATGTAGCTGATAAAAAAGAAATGGAAGATCAGAGAAGTTATTTGTGTAGAAAATGTCATAAATGGAGACACTTTAAAATGGAGTTGGAGCTGCCATCCAGGAGGAACTGCCTTGCATGTCTTACACAAATCTTTGGAGCATTCAACTGGACAAAATAACCTTTGAATGGGCCTAAAGCAGCACTGTATCCCAACCAACTGTTAGCAAAGGTAACAAGAAAGCATATATTATGACTACCAGACTGAAAATTAAAGATAGCCTTTAGAATTAGCATCACTATGTTAGCTTATTGGCACCAATAGAGCAATTCCTTCCTTCTATTCATGTGGTTGTCCCCCTTCCCTTTCTCATAAATGCCACTTGTTTTCACCTCATAATTGACACACTATTTGGGTTTCTGCCTCAATCAGTGCTTCCCCAATAGCTGCTCTCTTTAGAATCTCAAATAAAAGCTTGTTGCCCCTCACTTTGGCTTTTAATTTTTAGTTTAACATTTATCTAATATCATACAGATACAATGGTACAGATACTGAGTTCAGTCAGTGGGATTTAAACCCAGCGTATTTCCATCATACCCGCTTGCCACAAAGAACAGGGGAATAGAAAAGAGTTCTTTAACATAGATCTACACAAAAGTTCTAAAATTATCAAAGATGTACATCTGGCAACTATTTGGCAATACAATTCTCATTTGAAAATAATGAAATGAGAAGAGACATAAAAAGATGTATATAAAAATGCAGCACTGACATTTTAAATATTTCCAATAAACTGAAAGCAAATTTTGTAATGCCTTTCCCACACACTTTGACTCAGATACCCTTTAAAGCATTTTCATAACATTTTGCCTTAGCAGAGCTGAAAGGAACATTTGAGATCATCTACTCAGATCTTATTTTACAGATAAAGTTTCCAAGGTTACAGTGTTCCTAGCCAAGACTGGACTCAAGGTCATTCCTCCTGGTGTCTAAATCCCATGGTGGTTTTTAGCCCTGATCCATTGACCTGAGGGATTTTGTCATGTTGGACAGAATAATGCTTTTAGAAGCAATTTGAGAAAGAGAAAGTGAATGCCAAATGTCCTAGCGTATTCCTCACAGGAGAGGTAGCTCTACCACAAGTTTATTATGCATCTATAAAATGCAATCTCAGTGGAATTTAGCAGCTACTCCCCACTGAGCCAATTCCTCGGTTGCTTCAGGTAAACTTTCTTAAAAGTTAGTGAGGGCAGAGAAGTAAATCACTGATCTCTTAGAATAGAAGGAAATAAAATTGGCTCCACAACATGGGAGATATCCTGTTTTCTTGGAAATGTTTGAAAATGCTTTATTATATACTAGTATTTGAAAAGAGATGCCACTTCTGAGGAGACTCAAACCTAACTTCAATTTCTTGTCAATATATTTCTTACTCCCACTAATAAAAGGTAAGCACTTCCAATGCTATCTAACCCAAGAAACAACTATCTTTCAAATGTACATTTTAGGCTCACCTAAAAACAGAACAAAAATGAACCAACAAATACTCCCAAACGTCATTTCCGCTACCTGGAAATCCATTCTCCTGGATAGTGGATAGGCAGTGACTTAGGCTCTTTCTGTCATTTAAATTCCAGTTTATATTTTACCTCCCCTGATCTCCTAATGTATTATGTTTCTTTCCTGTAATTAGTCTGGATCCACCTCATTTCTATTTTATCACAGTGCTCCTTACAACAGAACTTGTAGAATTACTTAACCACATGTCCACCATTGCACTGTGACTCCGGAGGTAGGTGCTCTGTCTTACTGGGCTGGGCCCTTTGTCAATTTGGTCTGAGCCCCACTGTTACCTTCAGTGTTCTTTCCCGTGTTGTGGAGGTGGGAGCCTCAAGCCACATTCCCCAAACTCCCACTGTTACTGCTCACTGTTCTGTGTGCACAGAAGCCAAGACTATGGCACCAGCTTTTGAGAAATGGAAAACACTTTTATTGTGCAGTGGACTAGCAAGGGGGCAGGAGGCAAAGCTCAACTCTGTCTTCCTGATCCTGAATTTGGGGCTACGTGTTAAGGCAGTGGTTCTCAACCTTCTGGCCCTTTAAATGCAGTTCTTCATGTTGTGACCCAACCATAAAATTATTTTCGTTGCTCCTTCATAACTGTAATGTTGCTACTGTTATGAATAGTAATGTAAATATCTGATATGCAGGATGGCCTTAGGTGACCCCTGTGAAAGGGTTGTTTGACCGCCAAAGGGGTCGCGACCCACAGGTTGAGAACCACTGCATTAAGGGGTAGCAGTTAAAGAGTTTCTAGTGGGTGCTGCCATTAGTGCTACTCATTCTTAAACTTTAGTTGGGGGTCTTGTTAGAAACAGGGTAGGACCAGTTTTTGCTGGTTCTGCAGCTACACTATAATCACAGTTTCTGTCAGATTCAGCTCATGAGAAGTAAAAATGGGAAGAAGCTTGCTGCTCATTTCTCAGACTTTCCTGTTAAGAGCAGCAAGGATGGTGATTGTGGGGGGAGGCTGCAGCGATGGTGGAAGTGCCCGGGCAGGCAGGCTTCTACAAGTGTTTAGGGCAGCTCAGCTCAGTTGTGGATCCTGGGGGCATAGTGCTATGGGAAACATTATTCACACCTTTGCTTCTATTCAACTCAGGACTGGCAGTATTTTCCTGCAGTTATTAATCTTTGGATAACCTTTGCTTCTGTTCCCACAGCCCTTCCAATACCCATGTAAGAAAATTCTGTATTAAATAACCTGTGTTTGAAATGTATAGAATGGCTCTGTTTATTCATATATGTAACTAGTATAATGTTTAATACAAAATAACGAGTAAAAAAAATGTAATTTGGATGAGAGAGGGTCCTTAATAACTAGATATGATTCCAGTCTGCAATTACAAGAGTTTGTAGGGACACACAACTCTTAGTAGCAAAACAGTCATTAATTAATTAATTATTTATAAATCATGCACCTCTCAACTATCATTTCCACTTAACCACTAGCATAGACTGCCTCCTCACTCACTGGGTTAGGTCATTTGTAGGTTAGTTCATTGTTGGGTATAAGATGCTGTCCACATTTTATATACCTAGCAGGTTAAATGCAAATTTATTTTAAATGTCAAAAGGTAATGATTTGAATCTCAGAAGGTTAAGAAAGGCTCTTGGAAAAATTGATGAAGACCACAAATAGTTTTGCAAAAATTTCCTTTTGTGTTTATGTTGTTCAAGTCAGACAGATGCAAATGATGTCTTATCCTGCTGTCACACAGTTTTGCCAGAAAAATAATGCGAAGATCAAGAAAAGGAAGACTCAGCATGAGTTAGATTATTAAATGACTATAAATTCTTCCCATCCCAGCCTGCACCTCTCTTTGCAACGTGACATTACCACTCCCCCATTAATGAAGGGCATCTCTTTCTCCACCTCCTTAAATCTGAGCTAGACTTGCTCTTAAATGACTTAGTGTGACCTCTAGAGATTAGGCTTCACAAGACATTACAGTTTATATCCTCATCCTCCTTGATCACTGCCCTGACACCCCATGTAAGGGCGCCAATGGGAGGAGAATGGAAAGACCCCATCTGGTACCTAGTCACCAAGTATGTGAGAGAGGCCATCTTGGATTTTCTAGTCCCTCCAACCTCCTGAAATATGAGAAATAACAAATCACATTGTCTTCAGCCACTCTGTTTTAGGAGTGGGCTTTGACTGAAACACAACACTTGGCTTCAGTTTTAGATTACTTTAATAACTAGTAGGGAGACATAATATTTTCATAATTGTTACCTTTTTTAAAGATAATGATATTTCACATATAAAACAATAAGCAATAATTCTATGAGTGAACAAATCTTTGTCATTGACATAATCCCCAATGTCTGAAAGAAAGTGAATGGGCAAGAAGAATGGTCAAGTTTTTATGAGCAGTCAAAATATTCATCCCAATTCACATTCATATTTTCAAGGAAAAAGTGACCTAGTTAATAATCAGGCCAATGATCTGGATTACATCTGATACAATGAGATATTTTATTAGTAAAGGAAACCTATGAGTTTCTTAAAATGTCCCTTTAAGTTTAACACAATTAGCAGGATCATTGGTTAAAGGTAGGGTCTTTTCAAGAATGTGCAGCTTTATAATTTATACTAGAAGCCCGGTGCATGGGATTGATGCACTGATGGGGGGCGAGGCCTGCGGGGATCAGCCAGCTGTGGGAGCTCTGCTCAAAAATCATCCCAATCAGCCAAGCAGCGCTCCCACTGTGGGAGCACACTGACCACCAGGGGCAGCTCTTGCATTGAGCGTCTGCCCCTTGGTGGTCAGTGCACATCATAGCGACTGGTCGAGCAATCGTTCTGGTCGTTCTGCCGTTTGGTTACTGGACTTTTATTATATAGGATTATAAATCTACCTTCTTTTGACAAAGACCCTGTGACACTGAAATTTTCTTGAAAATGAGTCAAATGATGTGATTGAAATATTGTTATTATATAACTATATATGACTGTACATATGCTATATATACATAGACATATGTATGCTATATATGAGACACACATAACACATGTGCTAGACAGAACACATATATCGTAAGTTGTGTTTCACACCTTACAAGAAACACAAAATTATGAAAAAACAAATACATAAAAATCTTAATCCTAACCTGACAGTGGATCAGTAATCAAAGGCATGCATATAAATGGATGTCCTTATACAAGAAAATTTTGACTTTCTTAATTCAACCAGGGCATTCAATGAAGTAAAAGAATTTCACAAGGACTTTGTAACTTAAAAAAGCTCACATCATTTTGTGGAAAATTTTTGCAATAAATAAAACATGAATATAATGGACCTCAATAATATAGGTTTTTATTTCATTTTATTTTATTTATTTTATTTTATTTGTTTGTTTGTTTTAGTACAAGAACTAGAGGTCTGATGCACGAAATCCGTGCAAGGGGCTTGGCCCCCGCCGCTGCGGTTGCTGCCTCTGCCTCGGCTCCCGCTGCCATAGCTTCGTCTGGAAGGTCCTCTTGTCTAATTAGCATATTACGCTTTTATTATTATAGATGGTTCTTGGGTAACATCATCTGAATATACAACTAATAACTACAGGAACTCAGAGGGGTCAAAACTAACATTCAACCACACTTCTCCCTGGAAAATTTCATATCTATGTTTTAAAATCTAAGGGTGAATATATTAAACTTGTATTTTGGTCTAAACACTTACTGATATCAAACACATTTAGAATTCTTAGGTTATTTTGTAAAGTTTAAAAAAACAATTTCTTGGGTTTATTTTTTAAAACCACTTTATTGACGTATAATTGACATACATAAAGCTGTATGTATTTAATGTACACAACTTACGTGGTTTCTTGAGTTTATTTTTGTATCAATAATTAGGAGACCTAGTTATTAAACCCTTATTGTATTACAGGAACTGAAAACTGCATTAATTATCCTCATATAATTTTCACAAGATATAAATATCAAAGCTTACAGAGATTCGGTGATTTGCTCAAGTAGATGAAAGTAGTAGAAATCAAACCACTTGCTCTTGGTCACATTCCCATCAACCCTTCTTTCAGCTGGACCACAGCGCTCTCTGAATTTTAACTACAACCAATTTTATTATATATCTTAGGTCTTTTCCTCAGTGATTAAAAAAAAATTTCTTCACATCCAAATGACTTTATTTTAAAGTGTGAACCAGAGCATTCACACTAATTTGTATACGAGGACTATTTACTGTATACTTTACTTACTCTGCATGTAATCTTTCAATTGTATTTATTAGCTTGGTAGGAATATTCAACATAAACCACTGAGATGCTTTCTATGAGCAGTCTACTGGGTTATTTCAGGCAGCTGAGTTCACATAAAGGACACAAACTCTTCCCCTCTTTGAGTCTTTACAATCTGAAATTTTAATGCACATAATTTCAGTAAGATTGGAAGGAAAATTGCTTATAAAAGCTCTTCTCTGGAAAATGGAGGTACTGAAATATTGACATGTAACAAGAACTTTACTTAGGCTTTGCAAACATATAGAACAGTGCTGTCCCGTGTAACCGTCTGCTTTAATGGAAATGGTCTATGGCTGCACAGTCCATGGCAGCCACATGTACTGTGAAACACTTGGTATGTGGCTAGTGTGACTGAGCAACTGACTGTTGTTAGCATAATATGTGGTTATCTTATTGAACAGCTGTTCAAAACAAAATTACTTCATATGTCCATCCACCTCATAGGGCTGACCTCCCACGACTGTCTGGACAGTGCACAGAAAATGAGCTAGTCTCTTCAGGAAAGCAAGCGAACCCTGACACTGCACTCTTTCTCTTTCCTGCTACTGGAAAGACGGCACCATTACTGTGTTTGCAAAAGTCTAACAACCAGTTTTACTTGTAGAATATTAACCCCCGCTATCC
>NW_006285234.1:386257-404348 GCF_000327345.1 Myotis davidii | reverse complement strand
CAGACGGTGGTTTTCTACCTGAGAGTTGGAGAATTGCTCCCTTAAGGCACTTTAAGGCACATCAGCTGCCAGGCATGGAACTTGCTGTGTGTTATGGATCTGAAGATCTAGGTGGTGGGTGGATTTGATATTCCTGGACCTGCCTGAGGCTAAAATTGTTTCTGCTTCATTATTCTGAGAAATGGAAACTTTTCTTGAGTCAGTTTAGAGTTCTAAAACATAAATGCTGGTAGATATAAAAAATTTTTGGAAGTCCTTATGTAAAGGTTCTTTGTTTTCTATAGTAACTGTGTTCCCTTATGCTTAAATCAGTTCACTATAAAGATATCACAAATCTAAGCATGGCATTTCCTAATGCTATGCCTTCCTAGTGGGATAAGCTTTTTCTATCAGAGAAGTAAAACTTTGCTGTAGTCACTGAGACAAAACTGTACTGGAGGCAAATCCATCTTTGATGCCTAATTATCCTTTACTTCTTCCTCACCTTTTCTCCACCACACTCTACCCTCTGTTCTGTTTTATTTTTTCGTTTCTTTCCAATTCACTTGAATCTGGTAATCTTTGCCCTTGCCTAAATTATGGCCAGTTCCTAGGAAAAGGGCAGAAATCAGATGCGGGTGATCCCCTTTTTAGTGCACTTGAATTTTAAGTATAATGTTATATATGTTTAAGGAATTGAGTTTTGTTTTATGATAAATATATTTAAAACAATGTGATGGAATCAAGGATTTATTTTCCAACTCCTGAAATCTCATCTTAATTTTATGTATCTAATAGAGGCCCGGTGCACGAAATTAGTGCATGGGTAGGGTCCCTAGGACTGGCTGGCGATAGGGCTGATCTGTGGGGCAACTGGTGGGGTGATTGGGGGGCCTCTGCTGGCACCTGCCTTGGCCGGCCTGGTGCAGCCAGCTCACTGGCCCCGCCCCCCAACACTGCCACCGGTCACCTCCTTCTGTGGGGTAATCGGGGGGGAGGGGGGCCTGATGGCACCCGCCTTGGCTGGCCTGGGGCCTGCAGGCTGGGGGCAGCTCCTGCATTAAGCATCTGCCCCCTGGTGTCAGTGCACATCATAGCAACTGGTTGTTCCACTGTTCGTTCTGCCATTTGGTCGATTTGCATATTAGGCTTTTATTATATAGGATTGTTCATATGTGTAAAATTAACTGTGATTTAGGGTCTATAAGAAGACATGTAAATCAAGAACAAACATAAGGAAACCTGCATATCAGTGAATATTGGTTTTATTACACCATATGAAATTAGTCATGAGAGCATTCATATAGTAGTATTCACCTTGAAGAAACATTCAAGCAGATTGTTTAGTGGAGAGCTTTTTAAAAAACAAACAAACTAACTAACTACTGTTTTCTTCTCCTCTAACCCTCAATTCCTCATGGAGAGCAAACTGACCTTTTTCTGGAACATAATTTAAAAAACTCTTCATAAAATAACATGATTGTCTTATGTATAACAGCAGTATGTTACACCATTTTTTATACTTCTAGACAACCTGGGCAAAATAAATAACCAGATAAACTGATAAAATGTATATAATAATTGGTTTTAAGATACTACATATCAGATAAAGGATATTAGTCTCTGAAAGTTAAGAAACTAACATGGTTAGCTGTAAGATTGACTCATTTTATTGTCTAGAGAATGTTTCCAGGCCCTGGTGCAGGGAGAAGTAACCTAGACAGACAAAGTCTGATGGATTCCCGGAGTTGAGGAGATAGAGTTGTGAGTTTGGAAAGATCATAGCAGTTAGATTCACAGGGGAGAATACCACAGAACAAGTTGCACAGAGAGAGAACCTCAGATATCCGTGGAGGATTCCACTTGAGTATTCAGTGGAATACTAAACAGCATATGTGTGTGAAGAAAGTATCTGAGACAGTTCAAATATACTAGAGGGAAGAGGTTTTGGCACTCTCACAGGGTGTGGAATAATGCCTATGCCTACCAGCCAGTCAAGAAAAACTTGGGGCCCTAGCAGGTTTGGCTCAGTGAATAGAGCATTGGCCTGAGGACTGGAGGGTCCTGTGTTCGATTCCCCCAAGGGCACATACCTCGATTGCAGGCGTGATCCTGGTTGGGTGGGCGGGGCACATGCAGAAGGCAACCCACCAATCAATGTGTCTTTGTCACATTGATGTTTCTCTCTCTTGTCTCTCCCCCTCCCTTCCACTCTCTCAAAAAATTAAAAGAAAAATATCCCTGGTGAGGATTAACAAACAACAACAAAAACATAAAGAAAAACTTGGGGGAAGACCTGTTTTTGCATTCCTGAGCATTTACTGTTCACAATTTTTAGGGCCATTAATTGGTTTTTACCTTAAGACCCATCTCTGTAGAGCAGAGGGAACGGTCAGCCATCTTCAGATCAACCCCAACATTATCTCTTTATGGGCATGTGAAGGGAGAAGAGATTAAAAAAAAAAGTAGTGTTTTGAGGACCATGACAGAAATAAAAATCACTCTGGTCCTCAGATCTGAATGCAACAACTATTTATGTTTTTGTGTTTTTCCTAATATTTGTACACAGACAACAATATTTTTATATGGTATTAGTCTTCACTACATAGATGCATTTTTGTTATTGTTGTTGTTAATTCTCACCTGACAATATTTTTAGGAAGAGTAGAAGAGAGGGGGAGGAGAGAGAGAGAGAGAGAGAGAGAGAGAGAGAGAGAGAGAGAGAAGAAGAAGAAGAAGAAGAAGAAGAAGAAGAAGAAGAAGAAGAAGATGATAAACATCAGTGTCAGAGAGATACATCAATTGGTAGCTTCCCACATGTGCCCTGACCTGGCAGGGGATGAACCTGTAAGCCAGTTATGTGCCCGTTACCGGGAATTGAAACGGAGACCCTTAGGTATTCAGGCCGATGCTCTAACTGCTGAGGCCCACAGACCAGGGCTATAAATGCACTTTTAAACTAATAATCTGTTTTTTAAAATAATAACAGTTAAATTTTCTTATTAGGTAGATAATTATTGTAATGTGGCTGGTAGAAATGGGGTCCTTCACAGAGTCATGAGAAAAGCCTTCCTGGGACCCACACATGGGAGGGTAAGGTGCAGTGGTAAGATTTATTGGGATGGAAATAAAAGAATGCCTTCAGGATTCCAGCATCTCATCTTCGTCCATCCAGCTGTGGAGGAATTCCAGCCTTGTTTTCATCAAGCCCAGAAAAAGGGCCAGGGTCCAGAAATTCTGTGCCAATGGTTCAGATCATGCCAACGTTAGTCCAGTTCAGTCCCTGTCCCTATCCAGCCAGTTTAGCCCCTGTTCCCGGCTGGGCTGCAGTGGGGCTGTGTTGCTGTGTGCCCCTTAGAACCCATTGGGAGACCTGGCTGCCAGGCCGGCACGTGGAGCCCTCGCTAGGGTCCCAAGGACTGCTAGGTCCAAATGGCTGCTATGGAGAGAGTCTACGCAAATGAATTGGCGAACTAACCACTGTTATGGGGGGAGGGCTTTGTTAGGCTTTGATTATATTACCTTGGGCTTGGGAAGGAGCTAGCTCTCTTTCATACCAACCGGTGATTTCTTAATCTTTCCCAGGCTTGGGCTTGGTCCTCCCCATTTCTTAGATCTTGGGCTAGGGATATTGCTGGGCCCTTCCTCTGACCAATCCAGTCTTTTCCCTCAGATTAGACACCTCCCCTTTATGGTTGCCATCCTGGCTCCTACTGCACATACCTCAAAGTAAAAAGAGCTCCCCATACAACATGTTGGCTTCTACTGCCCAGCAGAGGAATTTCTTCTGCTGTTTTTATTCCTCCCTCAGTAATTCCAGCTAATGACCAGTAATGATCTTTCCTGCCCACTTTGGGGATTAGGTCCCGAGGGCAAAGGATGCAGTGTGTGAAACTGTAGCCTCTGACCTAATTAAGCTTAGCCAGTTTTGCTCCTTCTCTTTTATTAATATTTAATACCTACACTAACAGTAGACAATTGAAAAAAATATAGAAAAGTATTGTATCATCGCTCCAAGACACCGCCCATTCCCATTTTAGTGTTATTTCTTTAAACTTTTATACGTGCATTTCTTTTCTTTCTACATAATTTGATCAAATCATATGTACAAATTTGCTTTCTGCTTTTTTATTTTATATGATTTTAAACATCTAATCACTGTAAACGTTTGATAAATATCACCTAAATGCTTACATTATATAGTACATTAACAGGTTGTAATTTGTTTTCCCATTCTCTTGTTAGAAGCTAATTTTCCCTATTTCTTGCTATTATAATGTTGCAAATGGGCATGATAATTGTAAATTTACATTTTATGTGTCCAGCATAATTGCCTTACTATGGATTTCTAAAGATAAAATTGTGTTGTCAAAGTAAGTTTAGGGCTCTTGATAATATTATCAAATGGCTTTCCAAACTATTGTATTATTTTATAGGCTTACAGGGATACCACTCTTAACTTTGATTATTTTGATAGAAAAATAACATCTCGTTGAATTTGCATATTTTTGATGAATAAGGATTTTCCAACTCTATCTCCTTTCAAAGAAATCATCTATTCTCATTTTTTGCCCACTTGGTTATAAAATCTCTGTGTTTTACTTATTTACTTAATTATTATGTATTTATTCAGGTGACATTGGTTAATAAAATTACATAGGTTTCAAGTGTACAATTCTGTAACATCATCTTATATTGTATTGTGTGTTTACCATCCCAAGTCAAGTCACAGTTTATTCGCCCTATCTATCTCCACCCACTCCCCTTTCTCTCTGGTAATTATCATACTATTGTCAGTGTCTATAAGTTTAAAATTTTTTTTTTTTTGCTTAATCCCTTCGTCTTTTCTACCCAGCTCCCCAACTCTCCTATTCTCTGTTTCTATTTTGCTTGTTAGTTTATTTTGTTCATTAGTTTCCACATGTAAGTAAAATCTTATGGTACTTGTTTTTCTCTGACTGGCTTATTTCACTTAGCACAGTACTGTCCAGATCCATCCATGCTGTCACATAAGATTTTCTTCTTTTTTATGATTGAGTCATATTCCATTGTGTAAATGTACCACAGACTTTTGTTTGTTTGTTTAAAAACATTTTTTATTGTGGTAAAATATGCATAATAAAATTTATCATTGTAACTATTTTTAAGTACATACTTCTGTGGTATATAGTTGTTAAACACAAATTCCCCATCCCTTCATCTTCTTAGCCCCTGGTAACCACCATTCTACTCCCTGTGTCTAGATTAGACTACTTTCAGCATCTCAGGTTAAGTGGAATCATACAGAATTTGCCTTACACAGATATTTTTATCTACTCATCCACTGATGGCCACTTGGACTATTTCCACATCTTAGTTATTATAAACTAGAGGTCTGATGCATGAAGATTTGTGCAAGAATAGGCCTTCCTTCCTCTAGCTGCCGGCACCGGCTTAACTCAAGCACCCAGAACCCAGGCTGCTTTGCTCCTGCCGCTGCCAGGCACCCGGGACCCGGACTGCTTCACTCCGGCTGCCACCGCCACCCATCAGACCCGGGCTGAGGTGGTCAGTGCCACCTCATGCCAACTGGTCATTTGGTCGTTTTGGTCGTGACTCCTCTTGGTCTTTTATTATTATGATAATGCTGCAATGAACATAGGGAAGCATAATTCTTTCAAATTAGTGTTTTGGATTTCTTCAGTTATATTACCAGAAGTGGAATCCCTGGGCCATAAGACGGTATTCGTTTCAATTTTTTGAGGTAACTCTGTACTGCTCTCCACAGTAGCTGCAGCAATCTACATTTCCACCAACAGTGTACGAGGATTCTCTTTCACTACATCCTCACCAACACTGTTTGTATTAAGGATAGCCATTCTGATAGATGTGAGATGATATCTCATTGTGGTTTTAAATTGCATTTCTCTGATGATTAGTGACTAGTAATAGTTGAACTTCTTTTCATATGTTTATTGGCCATCTCTATATCCCCTTTAGAAAAGTGTCCATTTTTAAATTGGATTGTTTGTTTTTGTGGCATTGAGCTGTGTAACCTCTTTATAATATTTGGATATTAACCCCTTAGCAGATATATGTATCATTGGAAAATAGGTTCAATAGGTTGTCTTTTCATTTTGTTGATTTCCTTTGCTGTGCAAATCATTTTAGTTTGTTGTAGTCCCATTTGTTTATTATTTCTTGTTTACTTGCCTGAGGAGATATAGCAGAAAAATATTGCAACAAGAAATGTCCAAGATTTTACTTACTGCTTTCTTCTGGGATTTTTATGATTTGAGTCTAACATTTAAGTATTAAATCCATTTTTAAATTTCTTTATTGATTAAAGTATTACATATGTCTCCTTTTCCTCACCCCCGCCACTCCTGCCTGCCAGTATTTAATCCATTTTGAGTTTATTGTTGTGCGTGGTGTAAGAAGGTAGTCTAGTTTTATTTATTTGTTTTTTGCATGTATCTGTCCAATTCTCCCAACACCATTTATAGAATAGACTGTCTTTATTATGGTATGTTCTTGCCTCCTTTTTCAAATATTAATTGACTATAAAGGCATGGGCTTATTTCTGGGCTATCTATTTTGTTCCATTTATCTATATGTCTATTTTTATGCCAGTACCATGCTTTGAATACTTTGGCCTTGTAGTATAGTTTGATATTAGGTAGCATGATTCCACCAACTTTGTTCTTCTTTCTCAAGATTGCTGTGGATATTCAGGGTCTTCTGTAGTTCAATATACATTTTTTGAGTATTTGTTCTCGTTCTGTGTAATATGACATTGGTATCTTGATAGGAATTGTGTTGATTGTATAGTTTGCTTTGAGTAGTATGTGCATTTTAATGATGTTAATTGTTCCTATCCATGAACATGGTGTCTGCTTCTACTTATTTGTATATTTTTCAGTTTCTTTCTTCAGTGTCTTATAATTTTCCAAGTATAGGTCTTTTATATCTTTAATTAAATTTATTTCTAGGTATTTTTTTGATGCAATTGGAAATGGGATTTTTTCTTTTTTCCCTTTATTTTTTATCCAATATTATATATTAGTTTTAAGTGTATACAACAGTGATTAGACATTATATAACTTACTAAGTGACTCCCCTGGGATTGTTTGGTTTTAGATTCTGTTTCTGATAGTTCATTATTGGCATATAAAAAATGCAGTTGATTTCTAGATATTTAATTTGTATCCTGCTACTTTACTGAACTCATTTTTCAGTTCTAATAGCTTTTTGGTGTAATATTTAAGGTTTTCTATATACTGTATCATGTCATCTGAAAATAATGACACTCTTACTTCATTTCCAATTTCAATGCCTTTTATTTCTTCTTCTTGTCTGATTGCTGTGGCTAGGACTTCCAGGCTTGGTAGGGTGGCCTATTGCAGTAGGTGTCCTGTGGGATCTTGTGGCACAGTCTCCTTGGTCACCTGAGCTTGGTGTTCCAGGAATGTCTCTTGTGTGGTTTATGGGAACCCTCCTGTTGTAACTGAGTCTTGATTGTGATTGGCCTATTTGTGCATGGGGTCATCTGTCAGGCTGGCTGACTGTAAGGATCATTAAGGTTTCAGAATGTCAAGTCACTTAAATGAAAATTTATTACAAAATAAAATCAAATAGCATTAATAAAATTGCAACTTGATGAAAGTTCAATGACAACAATTAATATTTTTGTACGTTTACTTGTTACAGCATAAAAACATTGTTCATATTTAATATAAATATATTTGGGATAGGGCTTTTTGCAAAAAATGTTACTGTCTCATAGATAGGTGTTCTGAGACTAATTTCAATGTGTGTGGGTTTCTCCACACTAACAAGCAATTATTTCTCAGACACAAACAAAGTGTCTGAGAATTCAACTCATTTCTCCTGCTCTCTACAGGGAGGTAGTATCACTTTCCACAGGTGAAGGGCTCAGTTCTACAAGACTGCCTCCTTCCACTTCACCAGTGGCAAGTCCAGGTTGTTAGTGCTTCTGACTGACTGGCTGTAAATCAGAGGTCCCACAACACCCTCTCCAGGTACGAGTAATTGACAAGAGCAGCTCACAGAACTCAGAGAAACATTTTACTTACTAGGTAACCAATTTCATATATAAGGAATAGCAAGATGGAAGAGACACGCAGGGCAAGCAAGGCATAGTGAAAGCAATGCCCTGCAGCCCCTGGGGAGGGCAGGGGACGCCTCAACCCAATCCAGGTTCTTGTCACGGAACAGGAAACATTTAGCAGAGCCCAGTAAATTTCTTAAAGTGATCGCATGTACTTGAGAAGTAAGAGTGGGTGATCTATGAGAACCAGATGTGCCACTGAGGTCTGGGTGGAAGGTTTTTATTAAATATGGGAAAGTGGAGGGGGAATAGGATGGTCTTCAGCTTCTGACACCTGTGCGGTTACTGCTGATGCAGTTCGTTCTTGTGCCTCCTCTCCAAATAGCAGTTGTTTCGGGGCCTCTCAATGACAGGAAATTGGGGAGGGGAAGTGGAATAACAGGTGGTCAGTGAATGTCATGTATGCTCTGTTCCAGCCAAGATGGAAAGGGAGACGGGTAGAGCTTGAGGCCTTTGTTCCCTCTTCTGACTTTCCTGCCTCAAAAGGGTGCAAAACTTTGATACTCTTTTCAGGGGCACCTCTCCTCCCAGATCCCCAAAGTCTTCACCAGCCTGAAAGCTCTTCCAACCCAATACTTTGGGGTTTTTAGGGAGGCTTTATTACAGTCATAATTGAGTAAATCATTGGCCATTGGCAATTGAACTCAGTCTTCAGCCTCTCCTCTCCTTGGAGTTTGCACAGGGATAGGAGGTCTGGGGAGGAGTTGTTAGGGGAATAAGAGGCTGGGAGGACTTGTATTAACAATAGTGTAATCAAGTTGTTGGCTCGCCTGGCAATAACCCCTCTTTCCCCACCCTCCCCTTAGGTTACCCTAAGGTCTTTTCAAAGATCACTCCATTATCATAACAAAAGAAAACTGATCTTATCAGTGAAAATTCCAGGAGTTTTAGTGAGCCAGGAATCATGAAGGAAGGCAAAATATATATGAGAAATATATGTTTGGTCATCTGAATGACCAAACATGTATTTCTTATAAATGACAATATCACACCTCAAGTATATTTTAGTTTTTAAAATAATCAATTTTGAGTAGTGACTATTAGCACAAGCCCAGAATAGGACGTCTATTTCCTTTTCCTGGATACTAAACAAAGTTATATTGACCAACTGTCTTTGTAAGAAATCCAGAAACCAGATCACAGGTGCAGGCAGCAGATAAAACAATTGTTACATGAATACAGGAGTCGCGTTTTATTCTCTGTCTGGTCTTTTGATGTGACTTCGTTCCACTATGTCCTGATGGTTCCTTTCCAATCTAAACCACAGTCCAGGAGCCTCTGTACCACTATGGTGGTGTGCATAGTTCTCTGGCAAGCTGTACCAAGGAAAAATGAAAAGCTGTATTTTACAAGTGGTAGCATTTTGATTTGATTTATAATGCTTTCTCAGACACGGTATGGCCCATAATACGCATATGCCAAACCCTAAGCACCAGCAGTTGTTTTTATCTTAACCGGTGGAAAGTATAACCACAAGTGCATACACAGGGAGAAGTGATTCGTGGTGTCTGAATCAGCAGTACAGTAATGTACAAAATGAGGTCTCCACACTTTTCTGATTTTTCCCATTCAGACTCGTTTTGTTTTGTTTTTTTTTCTGACACGAAGCACCACTATGGTGGGAAGGGAGAAGTCAGTTTGTCTTAATGACCCACCCTTTTCTGCCACCAATGGGTCGTGTACTCCAGGGAGTTGTGATTCCTCTGCTCCTCAGATTTCTCATCTGTGCAAAGTGAGCTGTGGTATCATCATGGTTACAGTAACAACATTGAATGTGTGACTCGAGGGGCCGTCACTTTACAGGCATTGTCTCAGCCATGAGGTTGATACTCTAGTTGTCCCTGGTGCAGTGGAGGAAACTCAGAATCTGGGATGATAAGCAGCTTGCCCAAGAGCATGCAGCTGGTGGGTGGTGCAATGGAGCAGACATTGAGCCAGGCCTGCCAGCTTCCAGCATTGCCTGCTCAAATCACCACTCTCTTTAGTCTGGATGCTAAGGCTAGTAAGCAATTGAGGATCTACTAAGTGCTAGGCCCTCTTTGGGGGTTGTCACACATGATATCTTTTTTTTTTTTTTTTAAGAGAAGGAAGTGAAAGAATAGAGTAACTAAGGCACTTAATTAGAACCACAGTGAGAGCTGAATTTATAGCGAGGCATCTCCACACAGTGTCCAAGCTCTTCCCAGGGCGTCACTTTGCCCATGCAGCTCTCCCCTCTGTGGCCCTCAGGCAGGGACAGGTGTTGCCATGGTCTGAAATGCTCTGGTTTTCTTTCCAGTGCCAGCTTCCAGCTCATTCTATTACCATAGCCCACTGATATGGAAAAATCCATTATTAATGGCTGCTATGATAATTTACACTTTGTCCTAAAGAAGTTATTATTGGCATGAAAGGTTCAGTTATTTTTCATTTTTGATATGTGTACTGATCCTTTTAATTTTTTCTCTAATTTGTTCTATGGAGAAAATTAAATATAACTTTTTAATAGGACAACTTTTTTTTTGTCCCAGAGAGCCCGAGATGCTGTTGCTCAGTGTGGAGTCAATTTAAGTAATGATTTTAGAGCTTTGTAAACCAGGACGCCAAGCCCAGCTGGGTCTCGTGTACTCACTGTAGCACTTTAACATCATTCTTAACTTCACTGTTCTGTTAGATAGGCACAATGACATTTCCCTCAGGGATTACCATAATTTGATTAGATAACAAATGACATATTGCATGTGTTCAATAAAATGTAACCCCCTTCAATAATTAACAGATACTGTCTATTTACGTCTTTTTATTCCTGTTACAAATTATGTTTGCAAAAAGCAAAATCAGGGTTGTAGGCCTAGGACTACAGAGTAAATACTAAACAATGGCCCCTCTTTCCCCCTGTTGTTTTTTTTCTAGGCCCTCAGGTTTTCACTCCCACTCACAGGGGGCAGGGAGGAGGTGTTCACTCCCACTCACAGGGGGCAGGGAGGAGGTGTTCTGTGACTTGGAGGCAGTAAGTCCTAGTGTGAGAGCAGTAAAATCAGAGTCAGAAAAACAAAGTCCAATTTCTCAGCACTTTACTAGCTCTACGACCTCTTGAAGTCAGTACTCTCTCTGGTCTTGTTTATTCATCTGTAAAATCAGAAAAGCACAAATATCTCTTCTGCTTTGTTTGTTGGGAAGAGCTAAACACACTTGTTATATAGGAGGTTGCTTTTGTCATTTCCCCTTATTTCATTCATTCCATAGCAAGGCTGCTGCCGCTGAAGGGCTTATGTTTCTTCTCATTTGTAATCACCAAGAGGTGTTTGAGAACTCTGGTATTTCTGTTCTTACAAAATCTGGTACATTTTCGGTTAAATATCTTGCCATTTATTTTAAAGAGATTATTTATTCCCCATGACTCAATGTGATACACTTATCATTATGTGATATCAAGTCCATTATTTACATATTTTAATATTCTATTCAAGAAATAGTAGTAGCTATGGATCACCTATTAGAAGAGTAATTTTTCTGTAGTTCTTTATCTTCTGAATTGAACTTTTCTCCTTTAGATCATTTGAATTACAACTGTATATTGTTTAGGTTGGGTGTAAGTATGTGTGTATGTGTGTGTGGTTTCCTTTCTTCAGTATCCCATCATTTTTCATTTAGGGTTTCTTGGGAATTGTTACTGAAGAATTTTATTGTAGAATGCAACTGAATTCACAGCCTAATGCATTCATCAAGATAAATGTATGCACAGCATTTAATATGTGGATTTGTACACCTGATGTACTAAAAGAAGAAATGTTAATTTCTTGCAGACAATTATCAGATGATTTAAAATTTTTGCTAAACAGGAATGTCTGTTTCCATGTGAGGCGTTTTCATAATAAAATCCTGGCACCATCGCTAAAGAGGATAGTTTTATACCAACAGAGAAAAACAACAGCAAGTATTTTCCCTTAGGACAGTTTTACCAACAACGTACCAACGCCGCTGAGTTATTTCTGTCTTATTTTATGCCTTTGTTATGAAACATAACGCAGTTTTACCTGGATGCCCTCCCGGATATTCCGGAATTAGCTCAGTAAGTTGACTGGCTCTGCCAAAGGCAAGACCTCCAGAAAATCGGGAGGCTCTGCCGCCTCGCCCCTTCCCCCACCCACGTCTCCACAGGGGAAAAAAGGGGTTAAGGCTTATTGGAGAAGAGAGGAGAGGGGAGGGGGAGCCCCGAGGAAGCCCAGGAGCGGCAGGCCGCGCCTCCGGGTCCAGCTTTCATCAGCAGCGCTGCACGGTGGAGCTCTGAGCGCCGCTGTGAATTCGGAGGAGGGATGCTGCTGTCAATTTGTGGGACCGCTGCTGCGAGTGGGCGTGGCCTCGGAAGCGTGGATGCTTGTTAGGAACGACGCTGGTGCTTTTTAGTGAGGAGTCAGGGCTGTGGTGTGTGTGTGTGTGTGTGTGCACGAGGGAGAGAGGGAGAGAGAGAGAGAGAGAGAGAGAGGATTGGAGAAAGGAGGGAAGGAGGGAGTGAGGCTGAGAGACCCAGAGGTGCTGAAGACAGAACTGGCAGAGGTTCTGCGAACAGGACTGGAGCGCTGGGAGAGCCACTCAGGATCTCTCGTGGGGAGCCCGGTAAATGTGAGCATGGGGTCAGTCACCGGAGCTGTCCTCACGGTGCTACTTCTGTCATCGACTCAAAACTGGAACAGGGTCAGAGCTGGGAATTCCTGTAAGTACACAGCCAATGATTTAAACTTGCAGGGGGGCTCTCTTCCAACTTTCATTCTGTTGTTTCTATGATTATTATTTGCAACTGAAATTACTGCAAAGCATATTGCTCTAAATGAAGCATCACCGAAACCTTTTCCAAATATGTCTGGGTTTACACCTGTCTTTCCTCTTGGTCCGGTCAAAATATGCCAAGTCTCATTTCTCTTTTTGTCTATGAGCAGAACCGTATCCTGTCATTTTTGAATATTCATTGAGAAAGCTCAAGTTCTAGTAACAACGTTAAATTAGCATCTTAACCAGGGAATAGCCTGCGAATGTCTCCATTTCTGCCTTTCTTAGGATTACTGAATTTTATTGGAATTATGTCTAACAAGAAAACAACTGGCAGACTTTCCATTATGCTGCATTAGCTGAGATTTCTGAAGTTTGCAGTTTGGCAGACGGGTTGCTGGTTGCATCTTTAAAAGGATGCCAGGCTCATAACTGGAATGCACTGCAGGATTCAGGAGCAGACTTGGTGGAGGTGAGCCTCAACATTAGGAGCTGTGCCCTTACAGCTGAAAGGACGAGGCTGGAGCACTCCTGGAAGAGGGGGCTTGAGTCCTGCATTTTGCTAAATGAAAAACATTCTGGTGATTTTTCCAAAATAGTATTCTTTAGTGATTTGAATTTTTGACTTTAGAAATTTGCGATTGAATACTCTGATTCTGAATCAAGGAAAATTTATAAAGATCATATTTCTAATTTAAATATTACTCAAAATAATTTGGCAGAAACTTGCTAAATCCACTTTTTACTAGAGATAGAAAAAGTTTTAAAAGTTGTATTTGGCTAAAAAATGTCTAACTGGAAGAATTTTTTTCCTCTTTGATTAATGATAAACAAGCTCTGAAAATCCAACTTTTCATCTCACCTGGATTTTAAAGGGAAAAGCTCATTTGCTTTTCAAGAAAGGAGTATGAGGCCTGTTCAGGGATTTATTTTGCTGCTGTGTAACCAGGTTCAGGTTGGGATGGTTACAAATAAAGGCAGTAGTAACAAGGTGTTTGCTATGGCACATCCCTTGAGTACACTGAAGTGCTCTGATATGGGAAGAACATTATACACACCCTTACTGGGTACAAGTGAAATGTTCATTTATACTGCATGGCTACCGTGATGTTGTGTTTGCATTTACTGTTAGCTCATTTAACGGCACGGTGTATCTATCATTCTGAAAGAAAGAGAACTTCACTCAGATGCTGCACTGGTTCAGATTCAATTTTAATTTGGGTCAGAAGAATCCAATGAGTTAGTAAAATGTGCATATTGCTGCCTAGTCAAAATCTTGGAATGCTGTAATGGTGGCATGTGACAAACATTGCATCAATCAAATGAACAATAACAACACAAGCACACACAAAGTTTTGTAGACAAGGCATAAATAATTTATCCTCCAACTACTGAAGTTCAACAAAAAAGGAAAGCACTAGAGGTCACTCTTACAATGTACTGCACATCACTTGCAGCGCCCTTCCCTTAGTCTGGCCTGGATGCAGTCGTGTCTTTTCAATGTACCACCCGTATTTAGGTTTAAAACATATTGATGCGATTGATTGGTCTCCTAGTTGTTTACATTTGTTTGTTTTCTTGAGGTCTAATGAAAGGCAGGTCAACATTAAATAGCTTTCTTTTGAAATATTTCTTCTTAGAACAGGAAAGATGAGTGGCTGAGGTCTGAGGAGAGCAGATATTTATGGGTGCTTAGCTTTGGCTGAGTCTGTCTCTGACACTTAAAATTTGAATCCTGGGTCTGTATTCTACCAGCCTTGGTTTGTTCAGGAAGTATTTTAATGTTCTTCCAAACATTTGATAAACTTAAGGAACCTATAAAATTTTAAATTGTTAGGAGTATTAAATATGTAAGTTGGAGTTCTTGGTTACCATATGTTGAGTTGAAGTTCTTAAAGTGTCAAAAATACAATTAAATGACTTCAGATAATTAAAGTTGCATTTAGTAATTTCTTTTTAATATCACATTGGCAGTGTGATGTGCAGCAGTGTATAAAAATAAAAAATTATTTCCCAATTTTTATTTTATCTTAAAATATTTAGTAAGTTTTTTTTTTGAAAGGAAGGAAACAAAGTCTACTTATTACCATGGTACTTCATATGTTTTATCCTTCTTGGAAGAACAAACATACATGTTTACCAGCAAGATTGGGATTCATTGTATGGACAAGTGACCATCAACCAGCATAGCATTTTTTAAAGTGTTACACAATAACTTCAATAAAAATCATTCTGAACTAGGCATTATATTAAAACACGAATCAATCTTGAATACCAACATTAAAGCAGAGAGAACTGCATGTAAATAAAGAAAATGAAAGGTCAGGCTTTCAGGTGAATAACAAAGGCCTTCGCCCTTTATTTACATCGGGTTCACCAGGAGCAGGTCTGTTATCCCAGTGAGCCCAAGGCTGCATGTGACAGCTTTCATGGGACAGGACTCTGTGAGCCAAGAGATCAGTTGTGGATGTGTGAATACATTTATTCACGCCATCCAATTAAACCATACATACAGTCAGTTGAAGATATTTTCAACCCAAATTACAATTTGAATGTTGGTTGATCTGAGTAATCAACAGGAAACCACATTAGAAGGATTCTATGCAAACAAACACACATACACACACATACATGTTCATGTATATGTACAGGGGTGGGCAAAAGTATGTTTACAGTTGTGAGTATGCGAAACAGAATTTATTCTTGCATTATTATTTATTAATTATCGTAATAATGTCCGTGAAAACAACTGTAAACCTACTCTTGCCCCACCCTTTTCATGTTCATATGTTCATGTGTATACAAATACATGAAACCACCAGACCCATGTGCTTCCATTTTTGGTGTTTCTGCTTACTCCTCTCTGTCAAAGGATAACATATGTTGAAAGGACCACATTCTTTGCCTACGAGGGCCCTCTTTGACTTTACAAAAGTAGTGACTCAGCCCCAGGTCTTTCCTCTTTGTTTGGTCAGGATGAGTTTGTTATTATTGGGTCCCTTTCATGAAAATAGAGTCAGGTTCCGGTAGAAGGGCTTGGTCTTGGAGAAGTTGCACAGGCTGTTGGTGTCGTCACTTGCTACTAAGAGACATGCCCTGAGAAGGGAGTCATCTCTTTATTTTGTAATTGTTCTTATGAACCCAGAGTTTCTTTCTGACCATGGAGTTGTTGTTGGGGGTGGGATGACTTGCCACAGAAGAAGGAACAGTTGTAAGTAGTAAGGTAACTAGTCGTTTTGCTTTCATTTTTATTCTTACAGATTATGTAATGGAGGCTCTCTGGCTTCAGGTATACTGAGCCTTACTGTTCACCAAGTAGCCTGTGAATGACTTAATTAGAAGTTAATTTCTCCCTGCATTCTCTCTTTTCTCTAACTGCTATAAAGACTATACCTGATACCTACCCTGAAGGAAATACTAAAGAATATGTTAAAATCAGCGATAGATAAAGGTGATTGCTTGAGTAGAGGATCATTCCTGTGGACTCTGGAGTGCACCTGGACAGATCCTCAAATTATTAAAACGCAATCTTGTAATTCTTTCTGAAGCTGCTTCTTTCCTCCTCTTCCCCCAAATTCCTATCCAGAGCAAGAAAGAACTAGAATATAACAGTAAAGTACTGATAAAATATAATTATACGATGCATGCATAAGTAGCTGGGCTGTAGACATAAAGGTGAGCATACATGTTGACTTACTTTTCTAATAGCAATAGTGATTTTCATGAAGAGCATGATTTGGGTGCATTCTTCCCACTCCTGAGTGCCTGCATCCTCAGTCATTTTCATAGGAACAGCTTCTAGCTATGTGTTTGCTACGGCTCATGGCTAACATGGGGATCAAACATGACTTTCACATATCTAGTGTTTATGCTAAGTAATAAACATTTTAATGTCTTCTAAAATTAATTTTAGATGTATCACATAGAAATAATTCCTTAATGGGAGTGAATCTCTACATCAAGATTGAGTTAATTTAACTCGTGAGTGAAAACAAATTAATAGAACATCAGTTGTAAGATAATGTAATATTTAGCTCAAAGGTTGGTAAAATATGGTCCATGGGACAAATCAGACCCACTGCTTGGTGTATATAGACTGTGAGCTAAGAATGGTTTTTACATTTGTAAATGTTAGAAAAAGTTTAAAGGAGAATTATTTGTGGCAAAAAAGAATTATGTAAAATTCAAATTTCAGTCATCTATTCTTTTCACATATATGGCAAAAATTCATACTCAGTTATTATTATGCTTTGAAATTTATCAATAAAATTTTCTTAAAATTGATTTCTCTCTTATATAAGGACCTATATAATAATATTTTCTAACTGGACCTTTGTAGGAAAAAATTGTTGACTTTTGTTTTAAATAATACACAATATAATACAATGTTGAGGCATGGACAGTATACAAATTATACTGCTATGATGAACTTTAGTCTTAATTATCTAGCACACAAATATATACTTGTAGAGTTCTGGTACAGAAGGTAATCACTAGAGTTGCCAGGAACTATAACAGAAGAAATCTTCCAGTTAATATCTTCCTCATAAGTTTCCTTATAAAGGCTTTATTGTTCAGAAATCTTGTTATTTCAGTATGAATAATTTATAATTATTTGTAAAGTTTCAGCAATTTTGGTTGCTAAAGGGGCACTTTCAATCTCAAGTAATCACATTAGTATAAGAAATTCAATAAAGTGTATAAATAATTGCATCTTAGAAATTTTGACTATGAATTCTGTTGCTATTTTATATTTTCATGAGTATAAAATATTCCACTCCATACTGAGAAACTCACATTTGGAATCACCGATTGCATGAGAAAAATGACCTCATTGGAAGTGTTTTCTTGTCCTGTGACTTTTAGAGTAATAGCTTCCTAAAAATTCTGAAATTGGCAAACTTTCTAGAAAAAATTGAAAATTAGATTTTCATTTAAGCATTTCCCACTGAGAATTCATAATAATTGAGCAGGTGCCTTTTACATACTCATGCCAAGATAATTAATTTTTATGTAAATGCCTTGTCTATTTGGAATTGTATTTATTTTTCTTTTTTTTTAAATAAATCTTTATTGTTCAGATTATTACATTTGTTTCTCTTTTTTCCCCCCATAACTCCCCTCCTCCCAGTTCCCGCCCCACCCTCCGCCCTCACTCCCCACCCACTGTCCTCATCCATAGGTGCACGATTTTTGTCCAGTCTCTTCCCGCATCTCCCACACCCCTTTCCCCCCCCCCCCCAAGAATCATCAGAC
>NW_006285234.1:380364-385031 GCF_000327345.1 Myotis davidii | reverse complement strand
GCACTGCGCCTCCTCTGGGGTTTGGTAATGTATTTTCTTTTCCCCTTGTTGTAGAATTTCCACTCAGCCAGCCTTCCTGTGGTTCTGGATGATGTCCGTTTCCATCTTTTAGGTGTAATTTGAATTGGTTGTTCAAGGCAGCAATCTCCGGCGTTAACCTATGCCGCCATCTTGGTTTCTCCTATTTATTTTTCATCTACAAGAACTGATGATTGGCCTCATTTTATTTACATTATACCTTTTACTACAGTGTTTTAAAAAAGTTTAAGTTAAAAACTATAGTGGGATGTAATATTTTAATTTTTTTCATTGAAATTCCATTATAGCGTATTTTTTACCAAAATATATGGACATATGTTAAAATAATTTATTTCTCATAATACTGTTTGTAATGTTTCATCTCTAATAAACAATTTCCAAATCAAAAACAACCTAGGACAGTCTCATAGAGTTCACTGAAATGGGACTTAACTCTGAGTGTCAACAAAAATTGTGATGGGGTTCATGACTGTTCACTCTGAACAGACAATTAGAGATAGTGGCACTCAAGTTACATGGTCCTAATTTTTTTTACAATAGAATATCAGTCCTGCTTGACAAATACCTATTTTTCACAATTTGATACTATATTTAGAATTTGAATCCTTTTTACTGTTGATAAATCAATATTTGGGCATTCATATTGCATCCTATGACCTTTAGGTTGCCAAGTAGTTAGGTTATCTAAGAAGTCCTTCTCTATCCTTTCTAAAAATCTTTTGCTTTTCTCCTTAGTGATTGGAAGTTTACAGAATGGCTTAGCCCCTGAAAACAGTAGGAAGAATAATAAGGATTTTTCCAATTTGTTACATAAATCCCAGATATGCATATTCATATTGGTAGGTAAATATTTCTGGTGAAAATAATGCAGTCTTTGACCAGATTTTTCCAGTGGCCTTGTGTTTCAATTATTGCTTAGCTTATTTATTTTTTCATTTTTATTGATTTAGAAATTGTGGCCTCAATAATTTGTTTAGTATTTATCTAGAATCGTTACAGTTTTTCCAAGTTGACTAGTATAATAGGAAATGGTGAATCCATCAGAGAATATGTGCTTAAAATAGGAGATGCTTCATGGATTAACCACATTTATGAGGTGAAATGATCTGTGTTGTTGTTGGTGGTGGTAGTGGGGTGAATTCTCATAGATTAATAATTGCTGTAATTGGTATTTCAGTTAGAAACTTTTAGAAATACTCTTTAATGAACACATCTTTGAAAACAGGTCTTGAATTATAGCATCAAATGCAAAGATAAGTTGATTTTGGTTACTTAAAAAAAAACCTCAAAAAGAGAAATAAATGCCCCAAAGTAAATGCAGACAAAAATTATGGAGCTTTAGTAGAACTGTGACTATCATTGAAAAGTTCTACTTAAAGGAAAAGTAAACTCATCAAAAAGCCCCACTTAACTGAGTATGCTTAAATGAAATAATTTACCCTAAAGATTGATATTATAATTTGAAGGCTTTGAGTTTCTTTAAAATGCTTTAATATTTTTTGAGAAAGAATATAATTTACTCGTAACTCTAAGTTACAATAAATTGCATTTCTAAATAACAAAGATGTCATTGACCATCAGGTTATTTTATTAGTTATTTTTTGGGGAAGTTTTTATGTCTGAGATTCCAACATTTAAATATTTTTTCAATGAGTTCTAAGGCTGTAATTGTCTGCATATACTATATATTAAAAGCCTAATATGCAAATTGTCCCCTCTACTGGGAGTTCGACTGCTCGCTATAATGTGCGCTGACCACCAGGGGGCAGTGTGGAACATGGAGGGTGTGGGCGACCTGGTGCTGGCAGTGGGCAGCAGTGAAGGTGCTGTTGGTACCGATGGGCCCCAACAAGAGCAGGACCCCAGCTGGATAGTGGAGCAGGTGAGTGGGTGGCACCAGGCCAAGGCGGGTGCTAGCGGGGACCTGATCGGCACCCCACAGACAGCGACCAGCAGCAGCGGCAGCGGGGGGCAGGGTCGCCACCCAGCTCCCAGGCACTGAGGGAGCCAGGAGGGGGGCCCTGGCCCCGATCTATTGCCCCACAGGTGGTGACCAGCGGCTGGCAGACCCTGATTGCCAGATCAGGGCTGGGCCCTGGGCTGGGACAGGGAACTGGGGGTGGGTGGCGGTGACCATCCTCCTGTGTTGCCTGGGTGGGAGGCTGCGACCTCTTGCCGGCAACCTGGGAGCAGTGGTGACAGGGTCAGAGGTGCGGTGAGAATGCAGGGTATCTGCTGAGCTCTTTCTCACTCCCCCCTGCTATCATCCCCCAGGATGCCAGGGTTTGCACACCAGGGAAGCTCCCGCGCTCAGGTGCCGGGGACCCACAAGGAGCCCGCCCCGCACTCACGTGGCCTCTTCCTGGTGAGCCAGGCCACAGCCGCCTGGACTGCAGGGCCTAGACTGCAGGGGCTGGTTGGGCTCCCCGTGGATTCATGCAGGAGCCCGTCTGCGAGGACAGCTGGGAGAAAGTGGGCTGCCTGTCCGGCTTCTGTGTGGCACCACTGGGTGGCCCAGAGGCCCATGCTGCACCCCGGCCTGTGGCATCCGGCGGCGCTCACTCCATCTCCACATGGGGACTTGGGCACAGTGACTCAGGCGGAGGGGGACATGAGGGGGCCGGAGGCCCAGGTGCTGCCCAGGGCCCAGAGGTCAGCTGGGACCTGCCATTCCATACCAGATGCTCGCCCTTTGATCGCTGGTCAGGCCAAGGGACCACACTGTGTGTGAATTTCGTGCACTGGGCCTCTAGTGTGTGTATATGTGTGTGTGTGTGTGTATACACACACCCACACACACTCACACCCACACACACACACTAGAACATATTTGACATCTTAAGTAGTTTAAAATTAGTAACCATAAAATTTTTAATGCCATAAGTATTTATATATAAAGACACACACATATGCATATGTACATATATGTATATATGTATATATATAATTTTTTTCCCCAGTAGAATTATTGTTCTTTGTTTATAACCTAGGAATTTAGACCCTTCTCAGTGCTGATTGCTCTTCAGGGTCCTGGTGACTCTGTGTTGGTAAGGACCAAAATCTGAGATGATACTGTACAAGTGAAGATATTTTCAATTCCCAGTTGACTTTTGGAGGATAAAATTTCCCCCCAAAATGTCTTTTGCCAAGGTATTCACATACATGGTACCTGAAACTATGGTAGTATGTAATAGAAAAGAATGCATATGCAAAATCCATTACAAATGATCATTATTGCTTCAGTTCTCCTGAGGAAAATGGGTATTTGGAAGAGGAAGAGTATGTGTAATGTTTTTCTCCCATTGAATTTCCATCACGCTTCACGGAAAAGTGGTACTCTGCTAATAAAACTGGAGAAATAGCATAACAGGAGGTAAAAATGAGCCTGTTTATGTTACAGTTAATGAGTCATTCCAATGTAATAATTGGAAAAGTGAGTGAAGCCTGAAAACATTTGACATCTTAAGTAGTTTAAAATTAGTAACTATAAAATTTTTAATGCCATAAGTATTTAATAGAGAAGTGATGAAATTTACCTCTAAGGTTTTTAAATCACAAAGGGAAAAATGGTATGATATGTATCAGTTGGCCTAAAGCTCTAATTACTTTTTTTTTTATTAAGTACCTCTCATTACTTAGCAGTGCTCTACAATAAGATATTATGTACTTTTCGATTGTAAAAGACATATTTGTATCTATAACCACTTCTTTCCCACTGGCAATTATGGTACTTACAAGTGAGGTCATAGGCTGATATTAGTTTAGAAACAGCATGTAAATATATAAATTCACCTGCCTTCCTCAATTACATTTATTGTGTAGTTTTTAGACAAACTATATCCTGTAATTTTATTACTTGACATACTCTGCAGTTATAACCTATACAGAGATATTTTTAAATAGATTTTTATTAATTTCAGAGGGAGGAAGGGACAAGGAGAGAGAGAGAGATAGAAACATCAGCAGTGAGAGAGAATCATTGATTGGCTGCCTCCTGCACACCCCCACTGGGGATTGAGTCTGCAACCTGGCCTTGTGCCCTGACCGGGAATTGAATGATGATTTCCTGGTTCAAAGGTTGATGTTCAACCACTGAACCATGCCAGCCAGGCTATACAGAGATATTTTTTAAATGCCCTCTGAATGAGGAAACTGATCAACTCTTCTTGGGATTGGAGTTGGTAGATGCTTGGATGACGTAGAACAGACATTTGAACCCATGGCCCCCAACTGAGAGTCCCAGGTTTTCCTGTCAATAAAAAGGGATTACCTTAGCTGTACCAGACCCAAGGGAGAGATTTTTTTTTGAAAAATCTGAGGAAATTAAAATTCCCTCTGGGCTAATAGCTTTGCTACAAAAGATGGAATATATTTTGAGATATTCAAGACTTGTCTTTAGCTTTCAAAGTTATTAATATATGTTTGTCTTTTAAAATATATTGATCAGATAACCAAGCAAAAGGAAGGAACTAAATTGAAAATAATCTGTAAGGGAAATGAGTTGCTGAGATTAAATTGTCATTGTCAGTGTGTGTGTGTGTGTGTGTGTGTGTGTGTATGTGTGATGTGTGAGCTCATGTGTGGTATGCATATACTGGAAGATTTTGTGGGTAGGAATGGGGAAAAAT